>NC_071260.1:13068649-13368649 GCF_023375685.1 Ictalurus furcatus | reverse complement strand
TGGAGGAAAATTCATTCAGGCTCTTGCACATCAACAAAACAGAAAAAGTTTAAGCATGTTTAAGCAACTTGGGACTTGGAAAGAAGCGCCCACCTCCCAAATCATGGATGTAGGTGGACTGGCTGTGCTAAATTGCCCCAAAGTGTGAATAAATGTGCAACTGTGTCTGTGCATGGTGTCCTGTGATGTACTGGCATCCCATCAAGTGTGCATTACTGCCTCACACTCAGTGTTCCTGGGATAGGCTCCAGATCCATCATGACCCTGACAAGGAAACATGGTTACTGAAGATGAACGTTCATTCTTTCATCAATGAATGAGCGAATGAATATAATTTCAAACAAAAATCAAATGTGTCAATTGTTATAATTGTTACAAATATGCAGATAAAAGCATCAGCCTTGATATAGCACATTCATTCATCAGAATTCAAATGTTATTCCCAAACTTTGTGTAATTAGTAAAGTTATATAAAACACAGACACAGTGCTAAGTACACTATTAAATTAATTAGTAGAGACATAATCGCCCAAGGATCTTGGAAACACACTTATCAATGAATTCCAATATAAATGCAACACATAGGGTAGCACTTGTGAACATGCAAATGAATAATATTAACTGATTTTTATTACTAATACAGGGAGAAACAGGTAACTCTTTATTTTTGCCTTGTATTATAGTAAACAATATGTCAAGCTACATGTCTACCTCCAAAACCCTGCTGACCTTGAGGAAGGTAAACAGTGGGAGTATATGTTAATTAATTCACCAGCCATATAATTAAAAAACAGCCATATTATCATAACAGAATAAATTTCAGGTCAGGCATCTTCATATTGGTGGAAAATTCTCTTGACTCATTTGGTAGCTCAGGTTGTTTGAAAGTCACCAGTAAAGAGGGATAACACATCAATCATTAGTACATTTTCTTTATTTTATGTTAAAGTGTCCACATTCACTTGTTGGAATGAATAGCTCTTCTTGTTTTTCAAATTGCTAAGGGCATGAAAGTTTTGTTTTCCACACTGCTTCTCATAGCAACCAGATATCTGAAGCAACAATATTTTTGATTTACAACAGATTCAATTCACCAAAGTTTTATTGTAATCTCCAGCCAAAAGGCATTATGGGTGTTCTTTACCCATCTTTAGGACACTAACCCTAATGTACTGCTTTGTGCGATTTCTTGAACACACTTGTATGTACCTTCAGACATGGCTACATAAACACTCCCAAAATCGTACACTATGTACTGGATATGGTGCTGTTAAAGCAGCCCTTTTTCTTTATATGTATATACAGTATATCATCATGTCTCATCATTAATTGAGTATCTCTTCAAACATTCTGGCTAGGTCTTCCTGAGACATTTACATGTTTTAAGTATGCTAGAGTACAGATAATTACACACTTAAACGTAACGCAACTCAAAAATCCTACTCACTCAAGAAAGTAGAATTGTCCAAGTTCATGGCTCAACATTTCATATTGAATATGAATATATGCCCTGCAGCTCCACAGTGACAGGTATTCTTTAACATCCAGTTTTTAAGCACTAATCACTGCATTCAGGGTGTTTCCCCTGCAGATACCCAGCTACAGAAACATTGCTAATGGTTATACAGCCATGGAGGTAATCCCTTTGTATACCTTTAGCCTCTGCAGCCTTATTGGTCGTGTCTCTCTGGCTCAATATAACCCACAATTAGAAATAATGGGCCTTTAGCTTGCTAATAAATTGTGTACCCTATATCCCTGACTCAAGTGTTCAGAAGGATAGGGATTTGAGAAGAGTTGGATCATGTTAGCTATGCTCAGTCTCTCGCTCACTTGCAGAGCAAGTGCA
This sequence comes from Ictalurus furcatus, assembly GCF_023375685.1. Taxonomy (NCBI): domain Eukaryota; kingdom Metazoa; phylum Chordata; class Actinopteri; order Siluriformes; family Ictaluridae; genus Ictalurus; species Ictalurus furcatus. Next base: position 13,366,800 of record NC_071260.1, on the reverse strand, counting down.
TTTGAGCATTTCTATTTCTACTGTCAACTACTCTTGAATACATCCCTCTTTGTTGATATTTTCAGTTCTGCTAACCATTTGGTTGTCTTGGTTGATCATGTGGTTAGTGTGTAGAGCAGTGTGATCCAGACAGAGTTATCAGTGTTAATCAGCAGGACATGCGTAATAGGACTGCCTTAACGACAACTGTTTCTGTAATGAAGCAGGAGCACTTGGTTGAAGCTGAGTGATGACATGGTAGCTTGTGTGCCTTAGTGCCCAGACAGAGTGATTACTAAAGCTGTGGCCATTTAAACCATATCACTTCTTGTATACACCCACTGCTGATATTAACTGCAATAATTTAGCAGGAAATCCAGTAAAACCTAACATATGGTACAAAGTGTGAGATGAAGTAAACTGGTTTGAGTGTGAAATGAGAGGCTTGCATTTTGATTAAACGCCACAGAATGAGGCAGTTAGTGTGAAACAGCAGCGCAGTCAGCGAATTCAGCATAAGTATGCCTACAACCCTCATAAATACACAAACATGTACGACCAGTGCTAATGTCCACTAGATATGCTGAGCTAGAACTACAATTCCTCACCAAGCACACAGCCTTTCAAGAGAGATACACTGAATGTGTGTGTGTGCGCCGGGGGGTGGGGGGGGATTGTTGGTGTAGTGGGGGGAGAGAGAGATTTCACTCAAATGTCTAGGCTCTAGATGTCTAGAATATTCAAAGATAAGAAATCCCCTTTGTATTTCTTCCTAAGTCCTTCATTTTACTGCACTATGGGGAGACAGGAAATGTGTTCATGTAGATTAAATCAACACCTTCTCTGTATCTACAACATACTAATTAAGCCAATATGATCCCCACATGGTTTTTTGGGGGGGTTTTTTGTGAGGCTTTTATGAGGCTGGAGGCTGAGTTATATACGGTTTTAATGTGTAAAGGATGAACAGTGTAAATACTGTATGGGGACAATAATATGAGGTTTCACACATATAAAATTCTGACCCTAGTAATTTCTATAATAACCCTAGTAATAACCCTAGTAATTTCCATCATAAATACATAAATAAATAAAGGAACGTTGTAGTTTCCTTGCTGAATCATCTGTGAACAGCCTACAAAAGCTGCCTGCATCATCAATTTGTCCATTTCTTTATTCTTATCTTTTCAGGAGATGGGAAAGTGACTCAAACCACTAAAATGTAGTAAACTAATCCTTTCATTATTGCTAAATTATTAATGTTAAATCTGCTGTGTCAAATAAGTGTTTAGCACTTGGGCTAACCTTGCTGAATATTACAATATTACAAATTACATTATTACAATATATTACAAAAGAGCTTCACTGTTGCATTGTTATAGGAGGAACAGAAACACTTGGGCTATAGATGGTGACAGTGTTGCTCTCGGCCCTTAATGACATATAGACCATAACTGGAGACACAATAGGAGACACAATATTGGGTTTGTTAATGTAGATAAGATGGCAAGTTTGTCTCAAATGGCTGGTAACACTTTGCACTACCTGTTACTAGTGCTTGAAGAGGTCATTTGAGGCCCCAGATTACTTTTAGATGCCCCCATATACCATCACATTATTCCTGTAATATTGGTTGTCAGAGACTGCAAAAGCAGGAGGGCAGAATTATGCAGTATATAGCATGGGCCAGATCAGTCTATGGTAGGCAGATTTTCCCCTCTGCAACTCAAATACAGGGGTGAGATAGGGGTCCGGTCTCTATGCCTTCATTCTAATTAGTTATAATGACTGCAAAACTACAGCTGTTACTAGAAAGCTAGCAGTTGAGATGCATAGGCCAGATCAGCTAGCTAGATTCCTTTTAAGATATTTAATTACTCTTCAATTAAAAGTCATTCATTATATGCTATAGCTACATTTTAAGTGGACCTATGAGGAGTTTTACTTACAGACATTTGTTAAGCAGCAACATGGAGTTCAGCGTTTACTTTTGCCAGATTTTGCAGCTTCACTGCACCCCACATCCTTTGTGGCGAGTTTGAATGATTCTCAAACTTAATAGAGAACAGTATGCACACTTCGAGCAATTGTTTATTAAATAATAAAAAAAAGACTGGTATCAGCACTATGAGTGCTGTCTGTTATTGCCTTGCGGGGTGCGCTGCCAGGACATGTTATGAACCCTCATGTTGACTTTGATATGCAGTCTTCACAAGTTTCAAAGGTTTCTTGTGTAAAAATGCTTCAATGACTAAATAGAAGACCTCCAGGACACTTTGGTTTCTTGGATAAATAAGAATGACCAGAAATTCAATTCAATTCAGTTCAATTTTATTTTTATAGCGCTTGTAACAATGGTCATTGTCTCAAAGCAGCTTTACAGAAACATATAAACACAGGAAACAGATTTAAAGTGTGTGAATTTATCCCTATTGAGCAAGCCAGTAGCGACGGTGGCACAGAAAAACTCCCTAAGATGATATGAGGAAGAAACCTTGAGAGGAACCAGACTCAGAAGGGAACCCGTCCTCATCTGGGTAACAACGGATAGTGTGAAAGTAAAAGAAGTTCATTATGGTTTTTATATGAAGTCTGATAAAGATGAACATCTGCTGTAGGCTACCCTCCTGATGTCAGGGTCACAAAGTGAGAAATTTCCTATACTGTATATATTTGGCATGAAAACACACGCATGGAAAGAATCAAATAGTTGGCCAGTAATAAAATTGGCCTAGCAGCCATACACTATTTTTTCTTTTTGGAAAATGTATACCAGCATTAACTTTCACTATGTACATCTGTTTCTATAAACCTTTAGGGAAAAAAATCAAGAAAATGAAGAAAAATGCATTCTCAGTTATGTACTGTATGTACAATGGGAAAATATGAAGGAGAAACATCCCATTTGTCATTTTCATTATTACTAGGAAGCCTATCTAAACAATAAAAGAATAAATCTTTAGCATTACTATAGACCATGAAGAAAGGAAAACAAAGAGGCTTAACACTGTATTACATTTCATTTCCTCTCAGGAAGTCCTTAACTCTTGTTCTTTACATGACCCCATATCCTTCAAGCTGTGTGTCTGGTAGTATCCAGTCCCACTGGGCTCTTTACTCACATATATGTGTCAGAGGTCATCCGCAAACTCTCGGGATGCACCCATTAGACCGCTGTATGATCCGTATGTGAAAGGACAATGAACTGACCTTAATACTGAACTAAGACTCATTACTCCAACACCTGGCTCTTCATTAAGGGTTCCATCTCTCTGCCTCCAAAAGTGCAGCCCTAGGGTTGTAACTTTATACCACTATACACAGACACACATGCACACAGGGGATTACACCACCTCCTGTGTGTTGCCCCACTGTGTTTGTTTACTTTCTCAGGTAATTGTTCTTTGAACTGTGCACTTCCTTGGCCAAGGAAGATATAATGAGATGCCAGCAATAGGATCAAGGTGAAAGATTAACTGAATTCAAAGCAGCCTCAATGTGTTATAGTATTTAACATGGCTGTATTTTACTGTGGGCTACAAAGTTAGAAAGTTACTGGCTCTTTTAACACCATAATCGTACTATACAATCAAATTGGTGATGGAATGGTCATTATTATGAGCCCCAGCTATCAGAGAACATCATTCGAATATCTGGTAAGTATTCATTGGTTTTTGACAAGGTTAGGCTATGAGGTTCCAAACAATAATGTTCTTGTAATGTTCTAAAAACATCCATGTTCCATACTGCTTGTCCTACAGAGGGTCACAGGGAACCTATCCCTGGGAACTCGTGGCACCACACAGGGGACATCCTGTGCAACCCATCATAGGGCACAAACACACACTCACCTACCCATTGGGCAATTTAGAGATGCCAATCAGCCTACAATGCATGTCTTTGGACTGGGGAAGGAAACAAGAATATTGAGGAAACCTCCAAAGCACAAAGAGATCATGCATACTCCATGCACACAGAGCAGAGGTGGGAATCAAGCAAACATGCTAACCACTAAGCCACCTTTTAGTTACAGAAACATTGACAACAACATTAGTTAATAATTTTAGCTAGTTAATATTAGTTCATTAATATTAGTGTTTGTCTAATATGAAACATTGTGTGAGCAACAGTTTGAAGCAACTCATTATTACGGCAGATATTCAGAATCTTCTATGAACAAACCGAATAGATTGAATGTTATTTGAACCAAAAGTTACTAGATCTATAATTTTGAAAACTTGAAATTGTTAGCTGAGACATTCAACAACCACTTCCACACAGACTTGTGCTGCTTTTTTTCCCCTTTACTCCAAAGCATTTGGTTCAGCAAGGGATTCTCAACCATCTGATGGTAGTGGCACAACAGGAGGTGCATGCAAGCCCTCATGCATTTTATATCTGATAGCAGACCCTCAGCATACAAAAGAGTTTAGCTATTATCAGCTCTATACAAACAGAGAACATGCAGTGTGTGTGTCCACGTCAACTCTCAAACATGACAGAAATTATGAGCAAATGAAAGATTTGAGAAATTAAATATACAAGCATGCTGTCCATGACAAAAAGATGAGAAAAGAAAAGGAAGAGATTCAGCACAAATAGCTGAGCATGGTAGCACAGACAGGTGGAGGGAAAGAACGAGCGACAAGAGTGAGATGGAATACAAAGCAAGCTGTGATGGCTTGCTGCCCACCCATCGCCCACTTTCCTCTTCCTCCTCTCATCCCACACACACTCTGTTCCTGTGACGTCCACTTAAATCCCCCACGCTCAGCCGTGGGCGTCTGCTCGCCCATTCATCCATACGCCTCTGTTCTCAGCGCTGCTCCTTCTTCCTCTCCAGCTCCCACTCCCATTCTCAATGAACTCCTGTCTCAGAGGTGTGATCTGGGCTGTGATTCGTGATGGAGAGAAAGCAGAATGCTGGATAACGAGGCATCAGTAACAGTAGACAGAATCTTCTGTCTATATATACTGTAAGCTTGATTGCAAAACAGAAGCTGACTAACTTGAAGTCTTCAGAGAAGGCAACTTGCCATAGCAGTGACCTGAGCATTGGGTTATTATAATTCAGTAGTTGTGTCAGCACATGATTCTGGGCCTGCTCCTAGGCACCTTCATCTCTCAGGTTCACTGTGTCCTAATGTTACCTCCAGGGAGGAATAGTCAGCTGATGTGCCAGACTTATTTCAACTGGTCCCAGAGTCACAGCATTTTCCGTAGGTCTCTCCTAATCCTATCAAAACACACATCATACTTTCCATGGAGACTAACCTGTTTTCAGGGAAAATGCATTACCATTACACAATGAGTTGGATTAGAACACCATCATTCATTATTAGTTGATATTAATGCCACCCCTATTTTAAATGATTACAAGCTTGAACAGGATATTGCAACTACTTTCCAGTGTGTTCCCTGTAGACTCCCAGTGTGCACACATGTTTCTGCCACATACTGCTTAAGAGCTCTTAATTAGGCTTCACCACTGATGTTTTGTCAGTTACTAAGAAATAATATTGAAAAAGTAAGTACAGCAAATCTTTACAACAACATAACAATGTTGGCTTTTTATCTGTAAAAAGGTTTTCATGTTTTTCAGGTATGACTTGGCTAGGAAAATGAATGTATCTACCATGTGTCAGGGTACTTAGAGAACCTCGAAAACCTAAATAATAATCAGGCATATGAATGCAAATACAGTCCCCTCATAAAGTATTGGAACAGCCAGGCCAATTTAATTGTTTGGTTTTTTTTAGATGAAAAGATGAATACGGGATGATATATCAGCATTTCAGCTTTTATTTCCTCATATTTACATCTAGATGTGTTAAACAACTTAGAACATGACACCTTTTGTTTAAACACACCCAAATTGTTTCTTGTTGGCCAGGTGTGCCCTGTTAGATTGAGTGTTTAAACAATTAATACCTCTGAATGTCTACTCCTGGTCTGAGCCTTGGGTTTCACCTGTAAAGACTGTATTTTTTGTTTGAAAGGATAAACCAACATGAAGATCAGAGAGCTGTCAATGGGAGACAAGCAATCAATTTTGAAGCTGAAAAAAATAGTGGAAATCTATCAGAGCCATTACACAAGTATATTGTATAGCCAATACAACAATTTAGAATGTTCTGAAAAAGAAAAACACACTGGTGTACTAATAATCAGACATGGAACAGGTTGACTAAGGAAAACAACAGCAAATATGTGAATAAACACACAGAAAAAACAGTCAGTGACATCAATAACCTTCACAGGTGAAGGGTTAAGGCAACACAATCCACCATTCGAAAAAGACTTCAAGTGCAGAAATATAGAAGCCGTACCACAAGATGTAAACTACTCATGAGCAGTAAGAGTCAGAAGGCTATATTGGAATTTGCAAAAGTTCTGGAACCAAGATTAACCTTTACTAAAGTGATGGAAGGGCCAAAGTGTAGAGAAAGAAAAGATCTGTTCATGATCCAAACATATAAGCTCACCTGTCAAGCATGGTGGAGGTACCGTAGTCTCATTGCTTGGGCTTGCATGGCTGCTTCTAGAATGGCCTCACTACTCTTTATTGATGATGCAACTCATGATGGTAGCAGCAGAATGAATTCAGATGTCTACAGAAACAACAACAACAACAAGAAATGCATCAAATCTAATTGGGAGGAACTTCATCATGCGGCAAGACAATGGCCTAAAACACACTGCCAACACAAAAGGTCTTCATCAGGGGGAATAAGTAGAAGGTTTTAGAATGACCAAGTCAATCACCAGACCTTAATCCAGTTGAGCAGCATTTCACCTTCTAAAGAGAGGACTGAAGTGAGAAACCCCACAAAACAAATAACAACTGAAAGAATCCTGCCACCAGTTGTTTATAGATCTAGATGTAAATATCAGGAAAGGAAATCTGAAATTCTGATCTATCGTCTCTTTCATCTTTTGACCTCAAACCCAAATGCCTTCATAGTATAGTAAAAACAATGGAATTGGCCTTGCTGTTCCAATACTTTCAGAATGGACTGTATGTGCGATGCTTCATTGAAATGCTACAGCAGGAATGAAAAGGATTTTTTGCTTGCTTGTTTGTTTGTTTGTTTTTGCAATTCCATCAGCTACAGACCCCACTGGTTGATTTTTTCATTTATTTTTCTCTTATTGTTGTTCTTACTAATGTACAGTACATTTTAAATTTCAATACTGATACAAATTCAACAAAAGAGATTCAGATTTTTTTTCTCAAATGCTTAAAGTTTATGCTAAATATACTATTACAAAATTGTGCAGTCATAGTTATGTTTTCCTCTTCAGACCACACGGGGTTTTACAGTAGGTTTTAAAATGCATTACAGGGTTTTTTTTTATTTAGGTTCTTCTGTAGAAATGTCAGCTGAAACTAGAACTATGTGCAGTTCTAGAGTTATTATAACACTTGACTGTAATGGGATAGCCTTAGTGTTTTTTCACCTGTGCTGTAGGGAGGCTGACTCACCACTGTTGAAGAATGAGTGAGTCACGCCCCTTCACATGCACACTAGTGATATTCCATTACTAGGGAAAAGTCCACAATTTCTGATCTGAACCAACATCGTAATTACGTTTGCTGTTGTTCCAATATTTACACCAGTTTGCAATATTTAGGAATATGCTGTAATTTAATTTCTGATAATTTATTTGGACTTATTTTTAGCCATGGAATGAATAAAGATTAGTCTTTATGCGGGTGTGTTGTCTAATAACATTCCAAATGGTTTATTAATGCTGAAGTTCCTTGTTTGTTACCATGTTAAATAATGCTCTAAATGAGTTAGTTAAGGGAACCTTAATGGCCTTACCGGTATTTTATTGCTCATCTGTCTGACAGGAAATTCCCTCAAGCATAAACATGCTTTTACCTATACAGTCATCAAGGACATACCTTTATCCTGACATTATTGGCCTCAATCATGCATTCTTATGCAGTCATTTTAGTTTCGAAATCAAAAACAGGCACGTCGGTAGTCTATTAGCTACATCTAAGGTTTTCACAAATACAACTGATCTTATAGCACCTTGTTCAGCATTTAAAGCTCTGGTCTACAGCATGCGTGAGACATGGTCTCATCTCATCACAACCGTGGCTGTGTTCTGACAGATTTGCATGAGTTCATCACAACCATTTCCACAGTACTATGTGGGCCAGATAAAAGTAGTAAGTGTGGGCCAGCACAAGGCCATTACTCATGATTCATTTGTTATCTCTCCATCCGTTTTTTCCACTTCAGTAAATGCATAAAAGTCCCTGGTCATGGTCATTCAAAAAAAAAAAAAAAGGAGATTATGAACTGTTTGATTTGGGACAATGGGATTGTATGATTTTTCTCAAATCTTTTCTCAAATCTCTCAAATTGCATGTTTGTGTGTTATGATTTGCAGTATGTATCACTTCATCTGGTCCAGTTTATCCACCCTTTCCTAAATGCTATTTACCTCTGGGCATTTGTGTGTGTGTGTGTGCGTGTGTGTGTGTGTGTGTGTGTGCGTGCGCGCGTGTGTGTGTGTATCTGAGAGAGAGAGAGAGAGAGAGAGAGAGAGAGAGAGAGAGATGAACAAACAGGAACTGTGTGTGATTTTACATGGGTTTGTTTTCATCCCCACAGTCTTGCTGCAGTCACTCATGTAAAATAACACCCTTTGACACTTATACATAACTGATCCACCCAAACTACTGCACAAGAGTACAGCATGTTCAGCTACTAAATAACAGTCATTTAGCTTAATTTCCTTCTACCAGTTTTTACCAATCATCTTTCTAAATATCATGTCCATGATGTCAAAAACCACATATTGCTATTTGAAATCAAGTGCAATGAAACAATGTCTTCGTCCAGGCCAGATTAAACCTAAGCGAATATTTACACAAAAAATAGAAGAAGAAAGAAACATATGAAACAGATCAAAATAAATAATTATCTACACGGATGAGAATTCACAGACCCTGGCACTGTTTATTAAACCTTACAATTTATTTCCCTTTAATTCACTCCTAGTTGTCAGACATTTTTAACAATCTGACTGACCACTTAGAGAAATCCAGACCAATTATGTTTTCCATTTATCTACAGTACACTGTTGTTGTTTTTTTACTATGGTGGTTATTGACAGAAAATACAAAAATAGGTGTTTGTTTATAACCCATAAACATACCCTGTGAGTGTACCTGTGTGCTAATGAGTGTAGGGTTGTCATGATACCATAAGCATATCTTACAACACTATACCAGTTGAAGTTTCACAATACCACGCAATATTGTGTTAATTCATAATCAATTCCTAACGTAATGTAATGTAATGTACGGGGCGCACGGTGGTTTAGTGGTTAGCACGTTTGCCTCACACCTCCAGGGTCTGGGGTTTGATTCCCACCCTGGCTCTGCGTGTGCGGAGTTTGCATGTTCTCCCCGTACGGCGGGGGTTTCCTCCGGGTACTCCGGTTTCCTCCCCCAGTCCAAAGACATGCATGGTAGGCTGATCGGCATGTCTAAAGTGTCCGTAGTGTATGAATGGGTGTGTGAGTGTGTATGTGATTGTGACCTGCAATGGATTGGCACCCTGTCCAGGGTGTACCCCGCCTTGTGCCCGATGCTCCCTGGAATAGGCTCCAGGTTCCCCGTGACCCTGAAAAGGAGTAAGCGGTATAGAAGATGGATGTAACGTAAAGATGTCAGATGTAATTATTAATTAAAAAATGGGGATATATTCAGAAGTCTGTATTTTTAATGTGTTTTAAAGACATCTTGCAAAAGGGGGGCCTCGTCAAATCTTAATGCCATTTGGGGGGCCTTGCCCTGGAAAAGTTTGGGAACCCCTGCCGTAGAGCAATGAAATCATGCAAACAGAAATTGTCCTCAGAGTACTAAGAATGAACACATCATTAGGAATAAATAACTGAATTAAAAAATCAACTCCAAAAATATTATAAAATTGGGGATGTTAGCTAACTTACTATCAAACACGGTTAATGTTTTATTTACACCGTAACGTAACGTTAGCTCGCTTCGGCTAATTTTGGTATTTACACACAGCAGTTAGCATAACTTTAGCTCGCTTACTACCAAACAGGAAATTATTAAAGATTAAGGTAAAGAATTTAGGTTAAATGAAGTGTCACTAACCTTTGTGTATTCTGCAAAAGTAGTGGGAAGTGTCATTTTAGCAAAAATAGTATTAACTTCCTCACACACAGCATTACTTACGGTACTACTGTATTGACTATACTACTGTTTAAAAAAAAATACAGTAGCATCAGTGGTATTTTGAAGCTTAAGAATCGTTATACTACCGTGTGAATTGCAATACAAGTGAGTGTATGTAGTGTAAGTGTGGGTTTGTGTGTTTGGGGGATTTAAATGACATAAAATTGTGGCTTCACACCCAGACTAAATGATGTTGTGTGCTTTATTTGTTTGAGTACATCACACACATTACCTGTTCAGTAGTGAATTAAATCTTGCAGTGTTCATATGTGTTCAGATGGACTAAAATGATTTCTGTGGGTGATAATTCAACCAGTGACTGGTGTTTGTGTGTGTTGAGGATTGAGGTATGTGAGTGCATTAATTCTCCTGGTTCATCATTGTCAGTGGGTTGTAACCTGAATGGATGAGTTAGTCTTTTGAATAGGTCAGGGTTCACTGCCCAATCCAAATTTTCACACCTGTAGAGGTCAAAGCAGGGTGACTAGGCTGCATATATTGCATGCATATACACCGATCAGCCATAACGATACAACCACCTGACTAATATTGTGTAGTCCCCCTTGTGCTGACAAAACAGCTCTGACCTGTCAAGGTATGGACTCCACAAGACATCTGAAGGTGTGCTGTGATATCTGGCACCAAGACATTAGCAGCAGATCCTGCCCAGTACATCCCACAGATGCTCAATCAGATTGAGATCTGGGGAATTTGGAGGCTAAGTCAATATTGTTAACTATTTGTCATGTTCCTAAAACCATTCCTGAACAATTTATGCAGTGTGGCAGGGCTCATTATCCTGCTGAAAGAGGCCACTGCCACTGCCATTGCCTTCATGACCGTTGTCATGAAGGGGTGTACTTGTTCTGTAACATTGTTTAGGAAGGTGGTAAGTGTCAAAATATCATCTATATTCAATTCAATTTTATTTGTATAGCACTTTTAACAATAGACATTGCCACTAATCAGCTTTACAGAAATAAATAAATTCAGGATATAAATTTTAATTGTAAGAATTTATCCCTAATGAGCAACCAGAGGCGACGGTGGCAAGGAAAAACTCATTGAGATGGAAGAAACCTTGAGAAGAACCAGACTCAGAAGGAAACCCCTCCTCATCTGGGTGACAATGGATAGTGAAATTATAAATAATGCCCCAAAAAGTGCAATTGTGTAAACAGAAATTTCATTATAGTTTTCACATGAAATCAGTTATCAGCTGTTCACTGATGGAGACTCGAGTGCAAAACTGTTTGTGGCAATTGCAGTCTTAAAGCTATCATGGGCACTGTAGTCCTGAAACTGACCATATAAATTCCAGGACACAAGATTTCCAGCAGAACATTGTCTAGAGCATCACACTTCCTCCGCCAGCATGTCTTCTTCCCATAGTGCATCCTGGTGCCATCTCTTCCCCAGGTAAGAGACACACACAAACCGGGCCGTACACATGATGTCAAAGAAAGCATGATTCATCAGACCAGACCATTTTTGGCGGAAGACAGGGGTCAGCATGGGCACTCTGTCTGTCCTGCAGCTACGCAGCCCCATACACAGCAATCTGTGATGCACTGTGAGTGTTCTAACACCTTTCTGTCATAGCCAGCATGAACTTTTTCAGCAATTTGGTGGCTTACGTTTGCCTCACACCTCCAGGGTCATGGGTTCGATTCCCACTGTGGCCCTGTGTGTGCAGAGTTTGCATATTCTCCCCGTGTGAGTTTCCTCCCCCAGTCCAAAGACATGCATGGTAGGCTGATTGGCATGTCCAAAGTGTCCGTAGTGTATGAATGGTCGTGTGAATGTGTGTATGTGTTTGTGTACCCTGCCTTGTGCCCGATGCTCCCTCCCGGGATAGGCTCCAGGTTTCCCTGTGACCCTGAAAAGGATTAAGCGGTATAGAAGATGGATGGATGGATGGATAGGTCCTCTGTGGGATTGGACCAGACAAGCTAGTCTTTGCTCCCCATGTGCATCAGTGTGCCTTGGGCACCCAGGACCCTGTTAGCAGTTTCTCCGATTGTCCTTCCTTGGACCACTTTTGGTAGGTACTAGCCACTGCATACCGCGAACACCCTACAAGACCTGCAGTTTTGGAGATGCAATGACCCAGTCATCTAGCCATCACAATTTGGCCCTTGTCAAAGTCACTCAGATCCTTACGCTTGCCCATTTTTCCTGCTTCCAACACATCAACTTCGAGAACTGACTGTTTACTTGCTGCCTAATATATCCCACCCCTTGACAGGTGCCATTGTAACAAGATAATCAATGGTATTCACGTCACCTGTCAGTAGTTTTAATGCTAAGACTGATCAGTATATGTTTATATACATACAATGTTCTTTTATACATGATACATAACTCATTATAATCATTGCACAATAAAATGGTTCATTAAAAGTAAGTAGCAAATTTATTTCAAACAAAAAAAAGATATGTAAAATAGTATCTTTCCACCTTTCCAAGGTCATTTCCTGATTCATGGCAAAATGTACTACCCAGCATTATGGCAGGGGAAATAAGAAATCTTCTGTTGCACCTACTTTACATTTGTTCCTTTTATTTATTACACCTTCATTATTTTTTCGGCTAAAATGCATTTGTAAAATCGTTTATTGCATTTCAGCAAAAAAGTGCGTATACAGTTTTTTTGGGAAATATTTTTTTCATCATTTACTGTTCTCAAACACTGCAGTGCATGTGTAACACACACACACACACACACACACACAAGTTTGTACAACAAAAGCAGGGAGCAACTTGAACCACAACCACGTCAAGGGAATCAATGCACTGGACAGCTAGCTAAACAGGCTGTTGTCTTGATGGCTAGAATACTTGACAGTCATTAGTAGTGTGTGTGTGTGTGTGTGTGTGTGTGTGTGTGTGCGTGTGTGAGTGTGTGTGTGTGTAATGCTTTTGTATGTGTGAGAAAGAAAGAGCATTTGAGAGAGAATGTGTATAAAGTAGTTGTTTTTTTCCTTCTGCATGGATTTTAGGATATTGCCAGCAGCAGTGTTACTTGGCAGAAAAGGAGTTCTTTGGCACTGAGAGAATGTTCTTATAGCCTCAGGAGCCATCTTCCAGCGCTGGAACAGCACACTTGTTCATGGCACACCATGCTCAAAATGCCTCCATACAACCTGGCACCACGCAAGGCACATGCATAATACGAGTCCATTTCTGTACCTACTGGCAGCTCCATATCCTGAACAGCAGCACTGTTTTTCTGTGAAGTTAAATGAGCTGTGTTGATCTACAAGGCATGTCCTTCATTCTTCTATAGGAAAGCCAGTCAACAGTTGTTGCTCTTTTCAAGATGATGTACAGTATGAGTGCTAATGGTGCAGTTGTGTTGCTAAATGATTTCATAATGAAGACAATTGCAAAAGATAAAGACATTACAGACATCAGCTTTGTGGTACTGGGTCTGTTTAGCCACATTCTGGAATTAAGCCATTAATCCTGGTATCCAAACGAATGGAAAAATATTAGCAGGAAGCAAACATATTTTGGAAGATTATTCTGCGTTCTTCCTGAAATTGAAAGTTTCAATCGGGAGTTTTAGCAGCTGGCACTCTTTAATAGGACCACTAAAAAGCAGGGTAGAGTATGTACAGTTGCAATCAAAATTATTCAACCCCCATTGCAAATCGGGTTTATTGTCAAAATTTTCAGAATTTCAGTTGTTTGCAATGAATAAATCAAACAAAAGCTATTGAAATAGTTCAACACAATGAATGCTTCAAGTGGTTTCCCCAAATTCAACTGAAAATGCAACTTATAATGACTTCTCCAGTTTCAAAGTTATTTAACCCCCTGAATAGAATCACTCACAATAGCACAAAAATGTGAAACTGGTGTTGTCTCAAGTACACCTGATGCAACTAATCAGGGGTTTCATTAGTTGCACCAGGTGTGCTTGAGCTGGAACACATGAAATACCTGAACTGGCTAAAGGTTTGTTGAGTGTACACTACCTGGACGGGGCAGAAAAAGGGAGCTATCAACGGTTGCAACCAGATTTCTGAGAAGGCAGGTTGTGATAAACCTTTGAGTGACTGCAAAAGACCTGCAGTAAGATTTGGTGGCAACAGGCACTGAGGTTTCAGTGAGCACAGTAAGGCGCGTATTAAACGCAGACATTTTCTATGCCAGAACTCCAAGATGTACAGCACTACTGAGGGCAGAAAGCCTGCAACACTACTGGCTGGGCAGCAGACGTAGGCACTTTAGGAATATAATCTGGCCTAGGATATAGGAAGGCATTGGCTAATCCTTGGGCTTCAGCCCCTGCCTCAACAGGATGTCTGCCTCCACATTCCAGTTGCCCAGAATGTACATTGCACTCACTGACAAAAAGTTTCCCTTCGCCCAGAGAATTAGTTGTGCCTACCTGAACATGGGGCATGAACATAACCCTCGCTGGTGGTTGATATATGAGACCACTGCTGTGTTGTCTGTCACAACTAACACATGGTGACCTCTCAATTGAGGAAGAAAGAATTTCAGTACTAGAAATATGGCCTGCATCTCTAGGCGATTTATATGTCACTCCAGATGAGGGCCACTCCAGAGACCGTGAGCTGGACAGTCATCTAAGACCGGGCCCAAGCCCATGAGGGAGGCATCTGTCATTACAATCTTGCAATAAAGAGACACCCCTAGAGTGTGACCTGAGGCTAGAAACCGGGGACACCTCCAAATTCTCAGAGCACGTAGGAATCGCTGCGTGACAGATCTAGCTTTATCTTGCTCACTGTTGATAGGATTGACCCTACACATGTTGGGGATAGAAACACCCGTATTATAGTAGAATCCAATATAACCCCTAGAAAAGTTGTCCTCTGCACTGGAGAAAGCATACTTTTCTTGAGGTTCAACCTGAGCCCCAAAGTGCTTCATATGGGTGAGAACAACATCTTTATGTTGAATTGCCAGCTCCCTGGATTGTGCTAGAATGAACTACCTGCATCATCCAGGTAGTTTAGTACACGGATGTCCTGGAGTCTCAAGGGAGCCAGAATGGCATCCATGCACTTTTAACCCGATATTGCTATGTGTCGCGTTCAAACACGAACTTCAGGAACTTCCTGTAACAGGGCGATATTTCTATGTGGAAATATGCGTCTTTTATGTCTATCATCACAAACCAGTCCTCAAACTGAATCTGTGGAATTATACGTTTTAGTGTGAACCTGTATGTCTGAAGAGTACAGTTCAGATGATGCGGATCTAAAATTGGTCTCATACTCCCATCTTTTTTTGCGGACCAGGAAATAATGGCTGTAAAATCCTCCCTCCCTCAGGGAACGGGGTACATGTTGTATGACCCCTTTGTCTAAGAGGGATCTTACTTCCGCTAACATCAGGCTCTGTTTTTGGTGCAATGGTAGCAAAACCAGCTTCTGACTCCTCAGAGTCAGAGAGGGTATTTTTTTTGGCTTTCCATAGCGGAAGGAGTAGTAGCAACATGAGCTCCAAAATCCGGCAGAGAGTCAGAACCAAGAGATAGAGCAGCGCTCGTCTCCGGCTCCTCTTCTAGCTCCTCTTCCAGCTCCATATGAAATCCCCAGTACCTGAGCCGGCTGGCTGCCTCGGCAGCGGCCGGCCCATATCTGCAAGGCTCTGAAACCCAACTCCCTTCTGCTGAAAAGAGAGCAAGCCATGAGTGGAGCTGCCTAATTGTAAGCCGTTCACAATGTGCACGGTCAGACCTCTTGAGAGCTGCCCTGGCATGCTCCAAACCTAGACACTTCACACAGAAAGTGTATCCCCCCCGATGAAATGGGAGCAAGCCGTAACACACCTCCTGAATACTCTCTCACTCATAGTTTTCTCTCTCTTTTTTTAAGGGACAGGAAAGTAGAGATTTTCTTTCTTTTTTTGAAAAGCTAGAGAGGAAATGAAGAGTCTTTTCACAAGCATTACAGAAACAACAGACATGCAGTCTGACTGAAGATAATAATGCTGAAGGCTGATGGCACAGTTCACAGGTGCCGTTTTCATATCATGCTTAATTGCCATGTCACCTGATCACGGCAGGCCTATAAATAGGCCTAAAATATAAACTTCAGATACTGGTCAGGTTGCTTCCCACAGCATGAATCTCCAGCAACGTTGAGTTCCCTTTGAAAGGGCACCACCTTTGTTGAAGTAAATGTTTTCTGTAGGAGATTATCAGTCTCTCACATCATTTTGGACAAATTTATACCCTCTCTTCTTTTTAACATTGCTTTAGGCATTTTTTTATGCACAGCTCTCTTAAGATCTCACCAAAACATCTCAATGAGGTTGAGATCTGCACTTTGACTTGGCCATTCCCACACTTTGATTTTGTTTTCTTTAGCCATACAGATGTTGATTTGCTGGTGTGCTTGGGATCATTGTCCTGTTGCACGACCCAGTTTCTGCCCAGTTTAAGCTGCTGGACAGATGACCTCACATTTGTTCCAAGAATATTCTGGCATAAAGTGGAGACAACATCGTTGTCTCAATCACTGCAAGTTTTCCAGGTCCTATGGCTGCAAAACATCCAAATACAAGTCCAAATCATCACCATGCCTGTTGGTATGAAGTGTTTGTGGTGGTACACTGTGTTTGGTTTTCCAAAACTTCTGTGGTTTATTGTTGCAATTTTGTAAACCTAAACCGTGCTGCCATATTCGTTTTGGAGAAAAAGGATTTTTCCTAGACATCCTTCCATGAAAGCCATACTCGTTCAGTCTTTTCTGACTGTGCTACCATGAACATAAATATTTAATGTGCTTACAGAGAGCTTTAGGTCACATGACGTACCTCTTCTTTTTCTTTATACAATCCCAAAAAAGTTCGGACACTGTGTAAAATGCTGGAGGAACATTGTGCAACTAATTAGGTTAATTGGCATTAGTGCCTATGGAATGGGCAGCTTTCACAACTGAAAAGGCATCATCAGTATATACAGGTTTTAGAGCAACATATGCTTCCATCTAGATTCCATCCAATCTTTACTTCTGAGAGACTCTCTAAGACACTCGTTTTATACCCAATCATGTTACTGACCTGTTGCCAATGAACCTAATTAGTTACAAAATTTTCCTCTAACTGTTTCTTTTTAGTAACACTTACTTTTCCAGCCTTTTGTTGCCCCATCCTAAATTTTTTGAGACGTGTTGCTGCCATCAAATTCAGAATTGCCTTTTTTTTTTTTTAAATGGTACATTTCCTCCATTTAAACATTTGATATGTTTTCTATGTTCTATTGTGAATAACACATGGGTTTATGAGATTTTCAAATCATTGCATTCTGTTTTTATTTACATTTTACACAGCATCCCAACTTTTTGGAATTGGGATTGTATCTCTGAGCATTAAAAAGTGACCTTGGACTGAATTTGCTGAGACGCCCACTCCTGGGAAGGTTGGCAACTGTCCTGAAGACTATCCATTTGTAAACAGTCATTCTCAGTGTAGAATGGTGAATTTCAAATTGCTTGGAGATGGCCTTATAACTCTTCCCAGATGAAACAGTTGCTTCTCTGAGGTCATGGCTGATGTCTTTTCTTTTTGGCCATGATGTAGACACACATCTGAATGCTCCAGAATGCCTACCTGCCAAAAGGCAGTCACACTTCATGATGATTAATGCATTTCATTAGTAACTCCTGGCTGCTAATTACTTTCTTAATTATTAGAAATGAGTTAGATAAGGGTGTACTTATTTTTTCCAACCTGGTTTCTAAATTTTGGTTTACTTTTTGGGACAAAATGACTACGTATTGAAATCTGTTGTGTTGATTGTTATTGCTGTTGTTTATTTGCTTATAGAAGTTTGTGAGGACCACCCAATTGTTATTTAGAATTGAAGGAGAATTTGAAGGAGGATGTACTTTCTTTTTCTACAACTCTCTCTCTCTCTCTCTCTCTCTCTCTCTCTCTCTCTCTCTTCTCTCTCTCTCTCAACCTCAAACAGGTTGTCACGCTCTAATAACCTGTTTGTATAAGTGTGCACAGCCCTCTTCAAATAATTTCACAGGTTTTCTATAAGGTTAAGATCTGGGCTCTGAATGTATCATTCCAAAATGTTGATCTTCTTCTGAAGCCATTCCTTTGTTGACTTGGATTTGTGCTTTATCATGCTGGGAGATTTTTCTTCAGATTTCTTACAGAGGCCTGCAGGTAGATTTTACACAATATGGTGCGAAAAACAAAAAAAATCATCCAATGAGATGGAAACACATTGTTGATTAGAGGAGCCAGAGGACAATGACGTCTGACAAGAAAGCTCTGTCAATTCAAATGACCACTCTCTACAACCATGGTGAGCAGAAACAGATCTTAGAACTCACAGCATGTTGACCTTTGAGGGGAACAGGCTACAACAGCAGAAGATTGGATTCCACTCCTTTCAGCCAAAAAATCTGAGGCTACCATGGGCACAGATTCGCAAAAACTAGACAGTTGAAGATTGGAAAAAGACCAACCAGTGTCTTCAACTATATGTGTGTACGTGTGTATACGTGTGTACGTGTGTGGATGGGTGGGTGAGTGCATGTACTCAGCCATTCAGTCACCCACACACTCAGTAGTGACAAAACACTCTTTGATCTTGTATATCTTGTTGTTGGGTTTGAATGTGTGTGTATGTGATACTTTTAATATTCAGACACCCTGAGGTAACGTTCCCTTGAGAGATAAATATCACCTCTGTTGTTTTTTGATGCTCTGTGTACATTCATGCTAGCAGGTGCACTCAAGTTCTGGGTGATATTAGGCAATGGTTTTGGAAAAGCCACCTCTCTCACTTTTTCACACTGAGCCTCAGGGACCAGAATCAGCTCTTTGTTTATCTGCCACATAACACTGAGTGTGAGTAAATCTTCAAGAAACAGGGTGAAATAAAAGATGTTACAGAAAAATACGATGAGAACTGTTCACGGTGTACTTTTGGCAAAGGATGAGTGTTGGAGTAAGAACAAGAGAGGGAGGTGTGGTGAGTTGAGGTGTGGTGTTAGAATACTGTCTTAGAATGGCTTGGAGTGTTTGTGAGAATAAGCATAAGCATAATGAAAAATCACCTGGGAGATTATCTCAGTAATCCCTCCACATTAAAAGTGTGAAGAATAAGAAAACACATAATAAGGTTCATAGTGAATGCAATAATTAAAGCATAATACAACATACAGGTTAAACCAATAAATCCCATAAAAAGAGGGAGTTTCAAGTTCAAGTTTTAAGTTCCATCAAAAATATAAATGTTCTCTATTATGGTAGAACCAGCATAGAGAAGACATTGCCTGTAAAAAGGCATAGAAACTGCAACACCTGTGCACTTTATTTCTCTAGTGACTTCACATCTCATCAGTAAGCACGTGTGGCCAATTATAAGAGTGGATTCCATGAAGGCATATTTCCCAAGTGACCTTGAACAATGCATTCACAAATGTTTACCCATGCTACCATGCCTCAGTCATGAGACTATGCTCATTCAGCTGATTGGTTGCCAAGAGGCATGTTTGTTCAACCTCCATTGATATCAGTGTGGCACACGTCAGAAAGATTAACAGAATTAGCCTCTTTCTGGGTTATGGTTATCATGTTCTTCTCTAATGTTCCATATCATTTGAAAGTTTTCTTATATTGTGTTACATAATTACTCTACTCTCCTGGACATGTTTCTCATCCTTGATTTTATTTTAACAAATGAATATTCAGATGAGTCACAGAGATCACTGCTCACACACAAGCACACTCATCTACTTAATCTGACATTTTCAAAAATGGACCCCTCACCTAGATGTCCAGCCATTGAACCCTGCTCTTCATGCTCATGTGTAGTGTCTCCAGTGGAATTTCACAACCTTGCTCAATTCCTCTACTGGCCACATAAACACTCACTATAGTAACTGTGAACCCAAGGACGTACTTTAGACTAACACAAAAGCACAGCATGACAACGACAGAAACAACAGGGGAAAATAACCAGAGTGGGTTGGGAGTACCCTTCAAAGTGTGTGTCTTTTGGGTTTTATAGATTTATACAACACAGATATTTTATATGGCACCCTTTCATAGAATCCTATTACAGTGGTGAATATTTCACCTTCTTGGTTATCCTCGTCTGATAAACTTTTGTTTAAATAATATTTCAGAACTACTTTTGCGA
This sequence comes from Ictalurus furcatus, assembly GCF_023375685.1. Classification (NCBI taxonomy): domain Eukaryota; kingdom Metazoa; phylum Chordata; class Actinopteri; order Siluriformes; family Ictaluridae; genus Ictalurus; species Ictalurus furcatus. The sequence continues at coordinate 13,346,443 of NC_071260.1, read as the reverse complement.
TATCAATAATTGTTCCCATTTGGGGGTTTTTTTCATATAAAGGTCTGTAGAGCAGTGTTTAACACATTCTGTGATATTTAATGAGCATCACATTATTTCTTTCATTCACAAAAAAAGAATATAAAGGTCATTGGTGATCACTCCTTACCTTGAAACTCATATATTCATATAGCCTATGTCTAAATAAGTGAATGTTTATTTCGACATATCCAATGTGCTGAGGGTGAGAACAAGTAAAATATTTTATTTTCTTTATCTCATTCTTGAGCATGATGGATCTGAGTATGTGACTAAAGCCTTACTCTTCTAAATTAGAACATATAGACATAGATATACACACACAATTACATTCTCACAGGCTTTAAGACAAAAAAAGATTCAAACATACTGTCTGACCACATACACAATGGTCAGAATAGCAGAATCCAAAAATAAGTTTATTAAGTCAGTCAGGAAACAGTCCAGTGATCACATGGTGAATTCAATACAAAATCAAGGAAACCAAAACAGAGGACCTATAGTGCGTACATGACAAATGTTCAGAACTCTAAGTGCAACAGGTCTGAGCAGTGAAGCAATGTGGCATAACACTGTTGCATTCCTGGAGTAATCTGTTTGGCAGTGTTCTTCTCCAACAATCTGCCCAAAGTTTTAGTGCTGCATCGCCCTCTGCAGTCAAATATGTGTCTCATCTATCCACTTAGTGCCTTTCTCATCCAGTTGTCTGCAGCTGCAATATCAAAGGGGTCTTCTAACCACTGAAAAAAAAGAGCCTGAAACCAAAAACACTGAATCATGAAAAGGTTTTAGCACATACAAGGAAGGGAATGTCTCCAACCTTCTTGGCACTGTTACAGTATGTACAGAGGAACCTAGTGACCTCTTGGTTAAGTTTTTCCATTGTCTATTCACTTGGAGATGATAAATAGGGGTATCATTGATGGTTAATTATTATAAGAAGAGTGCCCAAATCAGAGACAATGTCTTCAAGCAAATACAACCCCAATTCCAAAAAAGTTAGGATGCTGTGTAAAATGATTTGCAACATTTTTTTCATAAACCCATATGTTATTCACAATAGAACATATCAAATGTTCAAACTGCCCATTCCATAGGCACTAATGCAGCCCCATACCATTAGAGATGTAGGCGTTTGAACTGAGCGCTGATAAAAAGCCAGATGGTCCCTTTCCTCTTTAGTCCTCTTTACTTTAGATGACGCAGCGTCCATGGTTTCCAAAAATAATTTCAAATTTCGATTCATCTGACCACAGAACAGTTTCCACTTTGCCTCAGTCCATTTTAAATGAGCTTTGGCCCAGAGAAGATGGAGGTGTTTCTGGCTCATGTTCACATATGGCTTCTTCTTTACATGATAGAGCTTTAACCAGCATTTGTGGATGGGACAGCGAACTGTGTTCACAGACAATCAGTTCTGGAGGTGTTTCTGAGCCCATGCAGTGATTTCCATTACAGAATCCTGTCTGTTTTTAATGCAGTGCCGCCTGAGGGCCTGAAGATCACGTTTATGCAATATTGATTTTCACCCTTGTCCCTTGCACACAGAGATTTCTCCAAATTCTCGGAATGTTTTTATGATATTATGTACTGTAGATGATGAGATATTCATAGTCTTAGCAATTTAACATTGAGGAACAATATTCTGCAATTGTTCCACAAATTATAGATGCAGTTTTTCACAGATTGGTGAACCTCTGCCCATCTTTACTTCCTAAAGACTCTGCCTCTCTAAGATACTCTTTTTATACCCAATCATGTTACTGACCTGTTGCCAATTAATCTCCAGCTGTTTTCTTTTTAGTAAAACTTACTATTCCAGCTTTTCTTGGTGCTGTCCCAACTTTTTTGAGACATGCTGTGGCCATCAAATAACATTTTTTTAAAAAAATTCTTAAAATGGTGCATTTACTCAGTTTAAACATTTGATGTTTTCTATGTTCTAATGTGAATAACGTGGTTTTATGAGATTTGTCAAATCAATGCATTCTGTTTATATTTACATTTATTTACATTTTACACAGCATCCCAACTTTTTTGGAATTGGGTTTGTAGAATCTAATAACATACTGAAAAACAGCCTCTGCAGTGTTCAACTCAGTACATGTTTTCATAGGAATCAACAGCCCTTTTGAGGGGAAACAAAAGAACTGCTAATATTACAGTAAAGCCCTGTGAAGCAGGAAGATCCGTTATGCAGTTTGGATGGAGATGGAAACAAAGTTTATGAGGCATAAATATCTGTTCAAGAAGCCCCACTGGGAACTATGTAGAAGATTTTGTTTTAAGCCTACAATGTACAATATATTAGCAAACTGGGCCACATCTGTATTCAACAACCAAGATTGATGCGGCAGTGTGGTGCACATCTGGATGACTGGAACTGAGGGAGGTTTGCACAAATGCACACAATCTTTGGTGTATTTAGCATGTGCCATTCTTTATACATGGAACAATTCAGAGTTGGATTTCATCCATACATTCCCAGGATCTAGCACACATGAGGGCTGTAATATATTCTCACATTATTGGAGCCTGGTGTGTATATATACACTATTAAAATGTAATCATTATTTTTTATATAATAATAATAATAATAATAATAATAATAATAATAATAAAAAGCACTCAGCTAATCTGGTATGAAATCAAGCTCTTTGCAGTTCTAAAGTACTGCTAATTCAATAAAAATATTGTTAATACAAGCAATAGCATTTCTTTTATTCCATTGTTAATGAATGCCTGGAATACAAATAGGGTGTTAGAGAGCTCATCTGACTTGTGACTAAACACACATAGTGCCACCTCACAGCAATGAAGGCTATTTTCCATTCATTACCTTTGTGAAGTTTAGACATTATTTGCCCATCACATCTTTTTAGAGAAGTTCTAAAAGGGTTACAGTATTTGATGATTACCACATTAAATATCTGATAATCAACCAAGGTCTTAAACCCCATCATTTTTCTCTATAAAAGATGCAACTCAACTTTAGAACTACATCTATACATTCCTAGACCAGCAGTTTTTAATCTGGAGGCCAGTGAAATACTTGACAACTCAGTCTAGCCTCCAAACCTGATGGATTAATGTTGTAGTGGAAAATTCTTCAAGCCAGAGCAGGATATAGGAACTGGGGTCAGACTTATTCATATGCACTCCAAAATTCAGAGAGAAATAACACTCCAATTTTATTTTATTTTTTTAAGACATACTGTTATATCTGACACTAATATGCATGAGTTCTATGGCATTAATATATATAAATTATTTCCCAGGAGAAACAGCTCACAGGTAAACTACTCTTTCTGTAAATTGTATTACACAAAGCAACCAAAACACAAGCATATGGCAAACAGCGCCCTCAAGTGTACTACTAGGTAAACGATTATTAAATTGCAACTATATCTAACACCCATCCCACCCCCAATCAACCATTCTTTGGCCAGTCTTGTGAGAGACAATATGCAGGCTACATTTATTAAATTCTATTACTTACATTTCTGTAGCAGACCAATGTAGCTACACTTTCCTTGTGAATAACAACTCCTCTGCACTTTGAATTTCAATTTTACTGGCACATTTGTATCTCAATAGCCTAATTTCTGAACAGAAATATCTGCTATTCATTATAAAACTTTAAATTATATTAGGGAGCATAATGGGTCCTCCCAAAGTTACAAGAAAACAAGCATGTGGCATAACTTTCACTAGGGACATGTGTTGACTAGGAGTATTTTCATCCATCCATCCATCTTCAACCACTTACTCCTTTTCAGGGTCACGGGGGAACCTGGAGCCTATCCCAGGAAGCATCAGGCACAAGGCAGGGTACACCCTGGACAGAGTGCCAGTCCATCGCAGGGCACGATCACATACACATTCATACACTACGGACACACCAATCAGCCTACCATGCATGTCTTTAGAGTGGGGGAGAAAACCAGAGTACCTGGAGGAAACCCCCGCAGCACAGGGAGAACATGCAAACTCCACACACATGGCCCCCGCGGGGATTGAACCCGGGACCCTGGAGGTGTGAGGCAAATGCTAACCACTAAGCCACCGTGCACCCAGGAGTATTTCAACTGTCCCCTACAGAACAAAATGCAAAAATGGAAGTGCATCAACTAGTATTTCAACATTGAAAAAAAATTAAACATAGCATAACATAAAACATAGCCATAAACAACAAAAGTGTTGTGCGAAATTAGGAATCTTTTATTCTAGAACATTTTCTCTTTTATAGAAATCCTGCAAAGTTGTGTTGCATGATTAGGCTTTTTATTAGTATTGCCTGCTTTCAATTAAACAGCAGCAATCAAATAGAAAATAGGCTCAAGGTGAAACTTCTATACAGCTCATTTTTTATACTTCAATAATTTCTCTAATGAAGCATTGACATGGTTGACTGGTAAGCAGTTTTCTGCTCAGAATTAGATTTTGTCAGGTAGCACTGGCGTTAACATACAAGTTTATTTCCCCAGTATGTTTTGACACAGAATACACAATGCACTATTATTATTTTATGTACTGTAGTGTTGTGGAGCAAATAAGACTTAAAAGTCATCTGTACTGCTCTCAACTGTCCTACATTTTCTGCTCTGGACTCTGGAAACTGACAGTATGTTATGAGGATCTGGTTTGATTCCTTCAGCTGTGACTGAGTGACCCAAGACTTCTACTTGTTGTACACAAAACACGCATTTGTCATGTGTTCAGTTCGAGTCCTCTTTCTTTGAGACTTTCAATGACTTTTCAAAGTTTCTTTCCCAGCTCTGGTTTCATCTCTGCAAATACACTGACATCATCCAAGTACCATACTACACCAGTCAGCCCACATACAGTATAGTATGTGGTCTTTTTTGTAAGCCTATGGTGAAATAGAGCATCTAAAGGGGACCTTACAATTATGATAGCACCTACAACTTCTGATCAAGGTTGTAAGACTTCGTCATTCTATATCCAGATTTACTCGCCAAATCCCAACCTCCCTTAGTCGTCCCAACCTCTCACACTTCCCACTGCTTAGTCATCCCAACTCAACATCCAATATATGATCTATATTTTACTGACATATGTTGCAAATTGCCTTTCTGAAAATAATAGACAGCGCAAATAGACGAACTGATTTATTGTATGTTTTCAATACAGAAGGCAGAAAGAAACAAAGTGAACTAATTTGGGGAGAAAAAGAAGCTGTGTTTGAAAATCCCATCCATCTCTGCATTCTTCCATGAATCAAAATGGTGAGCAAGTGCTTTTCATACTGCAACTGAACATTCACAGGTAAGACAACACCAGCACAGAAAAAAGAAAAAAAACCCCACAACATCTTGTAAGTGGGATCAATGAAATTACATGAAAGAATACAATCAGTTGGTGTGAGATAAACCAGGACAAACATTGTAATGGCACTCTTGAGTAAATCCTTTTAAAACTAATGAAGAAACGCTAGAGGAAACACTCTTGTAATTTTAAGGATTGACAACCTCAAATTCATTAAAAAGAAATTTAGAATACATGTATATAAGATGGTCAGCTTTGGCTGAAACAGTGGCATAGTTTTAACTGAATATACAGTATTCCTTGTGGAATTTATAGGGGATCATGAAAAATATAACACTTGTCAAGTCAAGTATATTCAGTGTAAAACTAGGTATGTGCATATGTGCATATTCTTTGGTCTAGCATTCAATAACCACTTAAGACAGCAAAAAGGAATTTGAGACATATGGAGTCTAGCAAGATAAACAATCTAGTTTCCTGAACAGCATGAGCAAACAAAATGTTTGGGTCATTTACGGATAACACATGCCAAGCTGTGTTAGTGTTGCAAATAGATGAAAGGAACATGGCAACTTTAGTCAGTTTTTATTGATATCACCTCCATAGCATAACTCTTAAAGCTGGCTTTAAAAATGCACCTAGTCACAATTGCTCAAGACACTAGGTGTCTTCAACGGACTCACACCATTGAGATACACTGCTATGTGTACGACTGAGACCTTATCAGAGAAATTGTGAAAATGTCCTCTAAATAGGGAGGGATGATTACTGAGGGATGGCAAAATGTGCACACACACAAACATACACACACAGTGCACACTGTTTGTATTTGCTGATATTACTTGTCGAGGTAAACATGTATTCCCCCACTGCACTCCCTGGCACTGAAATAATAATCACACACTTCAAAGCTATACACAGATATATGCCTACTAAAGCATATAGTGCTAAATACTACATGGTGTCCCAAAAGTCTCCATAAATAGGGGAAATTAACACATTTTAGCAAAATGTCTTTTTTTTACATGATTTTTGTTCCAGATAGCCTTTAAGAATGTCTTTGACAAGAGAAAAACATATTGAAATCGTTCTCATGGCTGGATCGGGAAGCTGTCGCAAAGTTGCGATGAACTTAAACAGGAAACATGGCGAGCACATCTCACAGGACACTGCTGCCAAACTTCTTCAGGAATCCAAAAAGACTGGAAGTGTTACGGACCAACCGAGACGTGGACATCCACGAACATCCACTGACGAAGGTACATGGTCCCCTACGTGTGGAGACTTTTGAGACACCCTGTACAATTCACCATTATGTGCCTTAACCAAATTGCTGATTATATTGTGACTTGGTCAATAAAGTGGAAATGGCCATATACAAAATGTGCCCTTGGTCTCATTATACTCTTATAGCTTTCATAAATAACTGACAAAATTAAATGCATTTACCTGAAGAGATTATGTTGACAAGATGTTAATTATTAAAGAAAGCTGCATATTTACAACAGAGCTCAAAGTACATCCTGGCTGCCAGACTACATAAAGGACAGGCATAACTTATGGTGTATTACTAGAAAGAAAACCCAAATCTGTGAAGGTTAGTATATGATAATGGAAAACTGAGCGGAAAAATGGGATAACAGGATACTTATTTTTAGTGCTGTTAAGTAAACTGGGCAAAACAGTACTTAGCATTTGAACCAAGAGAATAGCTGTATTCATTAAAACATGATTCAGAAGACTTTTCAAAATGGCAGCCTGTTTACTAATGGATGTATTCAGTGCAATTGCAAACAGGTGTCATTTATTTAGGAAAGACAATGAGGATATTAATGTAGTGTTCTATATGGAGCAGAAGCACCAGGTTTTGGGGTCCCATCACTCTGGACCTTCTTATTTCGTTTCGATCAGCATTCTTATGTCTGAAAGAACATTTTCTAAGTCCATCTCCTTTCTCTCTCTGACGTAGCACCATGCTGTTTTTCTTATGTAAAACTGGAAACTAAAAGCCAAATGCAGAAGGAGTGTGACCAGGTTAAGTCCTCTTCATGCACACTTGACATCTACTGATGTGAGTTCGCAGATTCCCAGCCTTTAGTGTGGTGGGGACAGGTTTGCTGCAAAGAGATATGGAAATTAATCAAGGGAATTTAAGCTTGAATGATCTAAAAACACAGCAATGCAGCCAGACAGATAGCTAATATTAGATTATAATCTAGATAATATTAGATTAGATTGGGAGACAATTAGAAATGTGCCAGTTTTGGAGGAAGTCACTCTGATATACATATTTTCCAAGTAAGAGATAGCAAATAAGTGTCAGAATCTTTTAGAGTTCTTATGACAACATACCCAGTAAGCAGAAAATGACTATAGATCATTATCCATGACAGACTGGACAGACTGGCCAGACTGAAATTACATATTAAAAGATGTTGGTCCTTTTTAAGCCTGTCCTGGTCTACCATGATTTGGATCCCAACTATTCATCCTTTTAAACCTATATTAAGTTTGATGTATTCAACCACAACAGTCATCTTTTCAGTGTCATCTAAAGGTCTGGATCTTTCCCTCTTCTAATAAAAAATCTAGCTGTCCCATTAACATTACAGTTTTAAATGTCTTTGTGCTCACTGTATATACCAAACCTTGTTGGCATGAAGGTATAACCATCAGGTGGAAGTTTACAAACATACATACAGTGAGGGAAAAAAGTATTTGATCCCCTGCTGATTTTGTATGTTTACCCACTGACAAAGAAATGATCAGTCTATAACTTTAATGGTAGATTTATTTGAACAGTGAGAGACAGAATAACAACAAAAAAATCCAGAAAAACGCACATCAAAAATGTTATAAATTGATTTGCATTTTAATGAGGGAAATAAGTATTTGACCCCTCTGCAAAACATGACTTAGTACTTGGTTTAAAAACCCTTGTTGGCAATCACAGAGGTCAGACGTTTCTTGTAGTTGGCCACCAGGTTTGCACACATCTCAGGAGGGATTTTGTCCCACTCGTCTTTGCAGATCTTCTCCAAATCATTAATGTTTCGAGGCTGACGTTTGGCAACTCGAACTTTCAGCTCTCTCCACAGATTTTCTATGGGATTAAGGTCTGGAGACTGCCTAGGTCACTCCAGAACCTTAATGTGCTTCTTCCCGAGCCACTCCTTTGTTGCCTTGGCCGTGTGTTTTGGGTCATCGTCATGCTGGAATATCCATCCACGACCCATTTTCAATGCCCTGGCTGAGGGAAGGAGGTTTTCACCCAAGATTTGACGGTACATGGCCCCGTCCATCGTCCCTTTGATGCGGTGAAGTTGTCCTGTCCCCTTAGCAGAAAAAAAACCCCAAAGCATAATGTTTCCACCTCCATGTTTGATGGTGGGGATGGTGTTCCAGGGGTCATAGGCAGCATTCCTCCTCCTCCAAACACGGCGAGTTGAGTTGATGCCAAAGAGCTCCATTTTGGTCTCATCTGACCTCAACGCTTTCACCCAGTTGTCCTCAGAATCATTCAGATGTTCATTGGCAAACTTCAGACGGGCATGTATATGTGTTTTCTTGAGCAGCGGACCTTGCGCGCGCTGCAGGATTTCAGTCCTTCACGGCGTAGTGTGTTACCAATTGTTTTCTTGGTGACTATGGTCCCAGCTGCCTTGAGATCATTGACAAGATCCTCCCGTGTAGTTCTGGGCTGATTCCTCACTGTTCTCATGATCAATGCAACTCCACGAGGTGAGATCTTGCATGGAGCCCCAGGCCGAGGGAGATTGACAGTTCTTTTGTGCTTCTTCCATTTGCGAATAATCGCACCAACTGTTGTCCCCTTCTCACCAGTATGCTTGGCAATGGTCTTGTAGCCCATTCCAGACTTGTGTAGGTCTACAGTCTTGTCCCTGACATCCTTGGAGAGCTCTTTGGTCTTGGCCATGGTGGAGAGTTTGGAATATGACTGATTGATTGCTTCTGTGGACAGGTGTCTTTTATACAGGTAACAAACTGATATTAGGAGCACTCCTTTTAAGAGTGTGCTCCTAATCTCAGCTCGTTACCTGTATAAAAGACACCTGGGAGCCAGAAATCTTTCTGATTGAGAGGGGGTCAAATACTTTTTTCCCTCATTAAAATGCAAATTAATTTATAAAATTTTTGACATGCGTTTTTCTGGATTTTTTTGTTGTTATTCTGTCTCTCACTGTTCAAATACAACTACCATTAAAATTATAGATTGATCATTTCTTTGTCAGTGGGCAAACGTACAAAATCAGCAGGGGATCAAATACTTTTTTCCCTCACTGTACAATGGTACTTAATGATTGATAGTTGATCAATGTGTTTGACATGAGTTGATGTAATAGCTGTTGTCAAAACACAACATACATTCCAAGGGGTTCCAAAGTTTTGAGACAATTACTTTGGATGAATTCATGCGTTTAGCCCACAATGACACTCTTCTCTCATGATGTCCACATAAACACTACCAGTGTTTAAATTTTATTATGATAATCACATTGTATTGCATCATGAGTGGCTTCAGGAAGGGCTTTAATAACCTAAGTCATTTGATGTAAGCACTGAACCACGGAAGTGCAGGTACCAGGCAAACAAAATGTTTCTGTTCAAGACCTCTACAGATGGAATATTTGCATAAACAAGTGTTCTGCTACCCTCTAGTGACTAAAAAAATACATTTGCTTTCATCCTGAATTCCCTGAGGTTTAATTATAATAACAATTCTGACTTACTTAAGATATTAGGGCCAAATATGGATCTATTCTGGAATAAACTGCATCCATAAAGAAGGCGTAGTTCTACACAATTATGGAAAACCAAATTAAAGAGCTGAAAGTAGATAGCTTTCCTTTCCTGCATATGGAAATGGTAAATGGTCTGCACTTATATAGCGCTTTTTTAACCTTAGTGGTTCTACAAAGCACTTCACACTGGTTCTCAATCACCCATTTACTTCCATGCAAGGTGCTAGCTTGCCATCAGGAGCAACTTGGGGTTCAGCGTCTTGCCCAAGGATTATTTGGCATGAGGAGTCACGGGGGCTGGGACTCGAACCGCCAACCCTACGATTAGTGGACAACCCGCTCTACCACCTGAGCCACAGCCGCTCCTATATGCATATATTAAGAGTGGAAGAATATTAGAATTTGCTAATATCTACCTAAACATCTCACTATCCTCGATGGTGGCCAACCAGAAGCTGTAGGAGTTAGCATAGTAGTTGCAGGTGCCACGGCCATGACACTCGATGAAGGGAGCCGAGCGGAACTCCTCCAGACAGGAGCCAGGAGAGGCCAGAGCCTGACCAGAGCCCTCAGCCCCTGCACTGGTGTGCTGAAACAGAGACAGAAAGCATGGCACATCGATCAGCACTTGGTTGTTCAGAGCTCAATTACAACATGTATAAATTCATAATCCAAAATTGACACATTGTTTGCTGTTTTCTCTCACCATGACAAAGGAATAACCAATCCACAGAGATAACCAGCCTTGAGGACAGGGTGGGATGGCTACAGTCTGACTGTGCACAGCAATCACCATGGCAGGAGCCTCACACACTGCACATCTATTACAGGACACACACACACATACACACATCACTGCAGCTAGATACACCAAGACATTCAGTTGCACACTCTCCGACATGGACACACAAACACACTGACCTGCTGATGAAAGGTTTGATGCTTTCGCCAGTGATAGGAGCCATGCTCATAGGCATGGGCTCAGGAGATGTGAGCCAGTAGGAATAGTCATTACGAGAGGCAAAGTTACACACATTGTTGATGTTGCAGAAGAGGAATGGCATGGGGCTGAACTTCCTCAAGCAGCTACCAGCCGTACCTGTGAAGAAAAACAAGCAATTGATTATTCATTTGGAAAAATATCAAATTATTTAGTTTCCTATTTATTTGGCAGGTCCCCAATTTGCTTCATTCAAGTGGGAATGTATGTGCAACACTGACCCAGGTCTTGGCCATGAGATCGCTCATTTCCCTGCACATACAGGAGAGAGTACCCCTCATAGATTGGAGTGGTGCCTTGTGGACACAGGGGCACTTCAATGGATTGACTGTGCCGAGTCACTAGGAAGCCATGGTCCATAGAGGAGGGTCCAGGAGGACCAACCTGACCTGGGACACCATCAGGACCTGGGGGGCCTGGATATCCTCTGGGTCCTAAAGTAAGCAGAGCAAAATGCAAAGGAAAGTGGGAGAGTGTGAAAAAATTGCACAAAATTGCCAAATTATATGAGGATGCAAGCTCATTATACCAGAAGGTCCAGTATGCCCAGGTTCTCCTTTAGCTCCAGGAAACCCATTGTATCCTGGTGCCCCATCCTCTCCTTTAATACCCTGCATACCAATCAATCCTGAATAGGTAAGAGAATGAGAGAAAGGGAGACTGAGAGGTCAAAAGACAGATACACACCTCATAAGTAAGTAATATACAATATGGTTTACTGAAGTACTGTTTGCATAGATCAAGATCATTTACCTTGCTGTCCTTTTGGTCCAGGATACCCTGGCAACCCTGGTAAACCTTGGGGACCCACTGGTCCTGGCAAACCAATGTCTCCTTTTATAAAGGTATTGATTCCAGGAGGTCCGGGAGGGCCGTCATTACCTGGAATATTAGATGTCATGAAAGAAATTATTTATAAGACCGACTTGAAAAAAAATGTCAACTGCCAAATGTGTACATACTAGAGTATGTACTTACATCATTCAGTAGTAACCCAAAAGCATTCACAGATTAAAATAATATTATTCTACACACCTTTAGTGCCTGGAAATCCTCTGTCACCAAGCTCTCCTTTGAAACCAGTCAGTCCAGTCTCACCCTTTAATCCTGAGAAAAGCATGTTGCAATGCAATCATATACAGTTTATTTCTAATTAGCAATACATAATGACACAGTTGATACAAAATGAGCAACAAGAAAGAACAGTCATGCACATGAGAATCCAACACCTTGTGTAGACATTTCCTTAAGTATATATATATATATATATATATATATATATATATATATATATATATATATATATATATTTTTTTTTTTTTTTAATATGCATGCCAATTTTTCTGCTTGTCTGAACTGCTAAATCCCACTGTACCGTCATTGTCCAGCACAAAACACAGCAGAATATGTGCAGTCTATTTTCCCTTCTGTTTTCTATTGCAGAATTGCCATGTACAACATGTAACAATATACTGTACACATTAGTTATTTGTTATTATACATGTCTAATTCAACTTTCAATATGGCTCTCACCTTGGAAGCCAGGAAGGCCCGGAGCTCCCATTTCACCCTTTAGTCCTTTATAGCCTGGAAAGCCAGGTTCACCCTGAATCACATGTAAAACACAATTATGAAATATGTCGTTGATCTTCTTGATCTTGTCTTATATTCCTTTTGCACTCAGTTTAACTTACAGTTTGACCAGTGAGGCCTTTATCGCCTTTCAAACCCTGAATACCCTGTGTGCCTGGGAAACCTTTATCTCCTTTCTCTCCTTTAGCACCAGAACTACCTGGAACACCTGCTGGACCTGGAGCACCAGTTTGCCCTATAATTGTGATATGGAAAAACCAATAAATTACACTATCCACTAGATTTAATTCATCCACTATATTGTACACTATACACTACTCACTATAACAGTGTCTATAAGCCATATTATAGCAGAAGAGGTTTACCTGGCTCTCCAGGCTCTCCCTGAACTCCTTTATCCCCTTTAGGCCCCTCCATTGATGGTCCGGGTAGTCCTCTTTCACCAGTTCGACCCTGACTACCTACATATCCTGGCAAGCCTTTCTCTCCTTTGCTTCCAGGAACACCAGGGCTTCCAGACATGCCAGGGGGACCTGGGTTGCCTTTTTCACCTAAGGATGGAAGAGGAGTTTTCTGGTGAAAAAGCAAGCACAGCTCAATATCTTAATTCTGAGACCTTTTGCTGCCAATGTATGTTGTATTTGCTGAATTTTCTTAGGCTATAAATGGTTGTAATAGTAACAGATTTGGATGATTTGGCTACAAGCAGTTTCCAATTTTAATGGGTGTTCTATCTGAAAGGTACTGAGTGCCAAAAGAGCTTTGAACCATGGAGTTTTTTTTTACTCCACGTTATAATAAATAGCAGTATGAAGAAACCCCTAAACTTCACTGGAAGGGTGAACCTAATGTGTTACTGTAATACCGCTGTATTTTCCATTTGTGTACAAAAAGGCAAAAACTTTATGAATAGAATATATGCAAGATGATGCCAATTTAATTTACAAATTATGTCATATGTCAATTCATTTGGGTGGATCAGAAGCTGACCTTTTGTGCCTGCCTGCCCAGGGGTTCCAGGAAAGCCTCTACCAGGTAAACCTAAAGCAGAAAAATCACACAATTAATGCTGCAACAACTAATCTATAAAATCGATAACAATTGATAATTAAAGTAATCGACAATGAATTTCATTATGGATTAGTTGGGTCTGTGACATCACTGTGGATAACCCCGTCAGTGACATCACTTCACAATGGTGAAAAACGCATTTCTATGAATAAAACACATCTGAGAAACAGCGGAGGTCACAGAGTGTTGCGGGAAAAGTCCCCGATCCAGTTTTTCCAAAACACGAGAATGTTAATATTAAGCGCTTCAAACAAACTCGTAAGTGTATTAACGTGGCTTGTCGTGTCAGATGTTGCGACAGATGCGTGTGATGTTTAATGTGTTCTAGACATGTTTTCTTCGGTGCAAAAATGACATTTTTAAGTTTATATCCTTATCTGTAAATGTTAGAAATTCACACCAGTACTTCCATTTTACATAAAGGCTCGTCCTGACAGCGAGTGAGTCTCTGTTAAAGTTCACTCAATAAGCGTGAGTCCACGCATCAATCAAACAGCATGCAATAGAAAGGAAGCTCAATAACTCTGACTAAAATATTCCTTTTGTTCAAATATGTTGTTTGATGCTATATTTGGAAACAAAAGTAATTGTGTTTTTATGAGAGAAGTAACTGAAATGGGGTTATAACATGTAATTAAGCATGTTATTTAAAAAAAAATGTATATAAATGTAAGAAGTATCATACATTTACAGACTAAAGTAATATGTTACTGTGTTCAAATGCATGAATGTGTGTTACTGCAGAACATTCAACCTCTTACACTTAGTTTGTGCTTTTGTTTTTCTTTTTTAGCATTTTTAATATCGTGATTTAACTTCTGCTTTAAAGCTTGTGGATAATCAGTTGGTTTTTTTTGTTGTCAAAATATGTTCATATTTTTTAAAATCCTTTGCACAATGTATAGCATAGCCCACATAGATACATTTAATACCTTTTTCATAGCCTTCAATTTGCACAGTGTTTGTGTCATGTCATGGCAAACTCATGACTCCATTTCCCAGAATGCACCACAAACTACAAACATGGCCAACGACTACAACTCCCAAAACTACTCAAAGACATGCCACCTTCTCCTGAGGACTAATCAGAGACACCTGTTCCCAAATGACTTTGTTTACTCCTTTGAGCTTGATTTCTGCCTTACCTGCTCTAGCCTGTTTGCCTGATCGCCTTACCACTGCCTGTCTTTGTTTTTGTCTTTTGCCTTGCCCTCTGGATATTATAATCTTCATTAAAGGTCTTAACCTGCAATTGCATCCATCCTAACTCAATTATGTGACAGTTTGAAGGACAACATTGGGCAGAATGTGAAATAACATGTTTTTTTCGAAGAAAAAAAAATACAGAAAATAAAAATAGGTCTTTTAATCCAACTAATCTATTAAGCGAAGAAATAATCGACAGATTAATCAATTATCAAAATCGTTAGTTGCAGTCCTACATACAATCAACACATTTCTTTTCAGTGTGTGTGTGTATATATATATATATATATATATATATATATATATATATATATATATATATATATATACACACACACACATACATGCCTGTTTACTTTAAAGTTTACAGACTAATCTTGCAGCTAATTCTTTAAGCATTATTTCTATCACTGCAATATGTATACCATTCATATACATAGTTATGCTCACATCTTTATTTGCATTTGCATGCAAGACTCCATAACTATTGCATGGTTATTTATCCATTTCCAAGATATCCACTACAGTTTTCTTTGTCAAAATAATGTTTATTCACCAACCTGGTTCACCCCTCTCTCCAATGGCTCCAGGGACTCCATCTGTTCCTGACTCTCCTTTCTGTCCATGTGGCCCTGGGGGACCCTGCAGACCAGGTTCACCTGGACATAGAAAAGTTTCAACAGGATTATATATTTTTGTGTCTGTAGAACTGGAGAAAATTGTTCTTGGAAAGTGTGTTATTTCCTTCATAATCT
The DNA here is from genome assembly GCF_023375685.1 of Ictalurus furcatus. NCBI lineage: Eukaryota > Metazoa > Chordata > Actinopteri > Siluriformes > Ictaluridae > Ictalurus > Ictalurus furcatus. Next base: position 13,330,748 of record NC_071260.1, on the reverse strand, counting down.
CAGAAAAGACATACATTGGAATAATGAACAAAATAACTGCACGATAAAGTAAGTGTTGCAGTGTACAAATAGAAGCTTAACATTTCAACTTAACATTATTATGCATTTATCCATGGTTAGAAGGTCTTTTTACCCACCTGGCCGTCCTTCAAGACCAGGCTGCCCTGGTAATCCAGGTAACCCAGGGGCTCCTTTTTCACCTGGTACCCCAGGGCTACCTGTTCAGAAAGCAAAAATATCTGCATTTGATGAAAGTCAGCAATGTACATTCAATGGGCCATATTCAATGTTGAGTTAAGTGCACATAATGAAGAATTAAAACAGGAATGGTACATATCGATATTCAGACCTCAGACATAACTACAGACTTAAGCACTATTCAGAAGTTACATGATAGTCGTGAACACAGAATGGAGTTTGCCTAAAACAGAAGTATGTCTTGCTTAGACTTGTTTCTGACCATGGACCTAAGCCCATTTTTTTTCCACAGTATCATTATATTGTTAAATTAAACCAAATTGTTTGTGGTTAATGTGATAATACAACAAGGACTATTCATGCGGCAAAATATTGACAATATACTATATTCCTAGTAAATGTTTATTTGAATGCTTGTCATCTTCTAATTCATATTAGTTTTTTAATTTTTCATTTTGAATTCATATAATCAAATTACATTTGGTAAAAAAATTATATTTCCTTTTTCAGTCCACATTTTCTATCCCTGATTTTTTTGGGACTTAAAGGCATGCTTATGTTTAAAGCCAGTGGTCTAGACATTATTTAAAAACTCCATCTCTTGAACTTCTACTCAAAAATCTGGCAACCGCCTGGGGATGTGAATCACAAATAGGTGACTTGCAAAGTCTGAATGGTGCACTGAGAAAAGCAACTCAAGCAGCTCCGTAACCTGACTTTGAATATGTGTAACTTTCCCCTTATAAATATTGGCATACCTTTAGGATTTAAGTTGCCAAATCTTGTACAACAGGGCAATATTTTTAGGTATTGGTTTGAAGATACTCATTGATTGGTCATCTACAGCATCGTGCTTTGTTATCATAACGTCATGGTGTGACCAACACTATACCACCATCTTGATCTATATTGAGGAGTGTCAATGGATGACATTACTGATAGGTTATGGTATGGTTCATTGTGCAAAGTGATGTGTGTTTGGCTGGAGGATCACATGGGAATAATAAAATAGTCTATTTTTAAGACAGAAAGCAGAGAAAAAAAGACCAAGGCAGGATTATTAGCATTCATTTTCAGTAACTGCTTTATCCTAGGTTGTGGTGGATCTGGAGCCTACCCCAGGAACACTGGGTTTAGAGGCAATTTTTTTGTATAACTAATCTGTGAATCCCACACTGGCACATAGGAAGCTTGCGAAACATTGATCTGACTTGAACCAGGGAATCTCTGGGTGTGAGGCAGCTGGGATTTCTACCCACTGCACCACTATACCACGAGCAATCTATTTTAAGCTACAGTATATTAACTAGCACGTGAGACATTAGAGAGAAATAGAACTTGCCTGGGTAACCAGTCGGGCCTATGTCTCCTTTTGACCCTGATGTTCCAGGTATACCGGGGATTCCCATGGCACCTTTCACTCCCTTTTGTCCAGCATCCCCAGGGAAACCAGGTGGGCCCATTTCACCCTATATGTATAGGATACAGGGTGTACACAACACAAACATCATAAAGAGTGGTCTGAGCTACCACTTTTCATATAATTTTTAAATCAGACTTTCTTTTCTGAAAACTTTTAAAAAGTAATGCATTTGACCAACACCCCATGTCTGCACATAAATATGTACCTTCTCACCAGGGATGCCAGGAATTCCTATGCCTGGCAGACCTGCCACTCCCTTTTCACCTTTTCCTCCTGGATCACCCTTAAACCCCTGATGACCAGGCTGCCCAGCAATACCTTTAGTGCCTTTTGGCCCAGATTCTCCTGCAAACCCACATAACAACAGGTCACTACTAGTGGTGGCTTGTCCATAGGGGCATGTGGGGCAGCACCCCGCCATATATGTCAGCCATTTAAAAAAGTGTTCATCTTCATAGACCTCATTCACAATTCAATACATTTTGAATTCCACTGAAATGGTAATTACCTCTTTAGAGTGACTAACTTTTTTTTTTTTTAATGTTGCTATTTGACAGATATTCCTTTGATTTGCTTGCCTTTCTAGATGCTGTGCAATTGTGGGGTTCCCCGCCCCACTTAGCTTCCAGGGAGTTATTATTACACCTAGTTGTCAAAAATGTAACTGCAACAAGCACTAACAGAGGTCCATTGGGGAAGGAATCCTGCTGTCCCATGCTAGGGGGAGAAGCAAGGGACAAAACAGTTAATGGGATTGCCAGATTGGGATAGTTTAAAGATATTCAGTGGCCACCAAGATCTTGTTTCATAGCAAATACTCAGAATTACATTTATTAAATAGGTAATAGTAATAGTTTCATTAGATACTTTCTTACTCAAGTAGATGTTTCTATGAGAACTTTGATTTTTACTTGAGGTTTTTTTTTTGGTTTAAGGAATGGTTTGGTGTGTTTTGTGCACTTTCGAATCAGGAATCTCCATGCTCAGAGGCATGTCCTCTACCTCCACTCCACTAGGTGGATTGGCTATGGATTGGGTAGGCACTGCTACAATGCAATAAAAGGAAAAGGAGATGCCATATATATACACACATACAGACAGACAGAGTTTCCCTCTTTTTGTGTTAGTTCTCTTATTTTCAGTCCTGTCATAACTTTTTTTTTTCATGGCCATGCCTTAATTCTCTCTAGTCCCTTCTTCCTTTTCTTAAACACCTCTGACAATAACAAACATATGTTATTATATTCTTCTTCTTCTTATAATAATAATAATAATAATAATAATAATAATAAAAGCTTACACTGGGTTTTCATTAATAGTTTTTGTTAAATTAGCAATAACAGAACTAATTACTATAAAAATCTAAGCAAAAACAAGTCTAATTATTTAATAACATTATTTTAAGCTGAGATTTTGAATTTGATTAATTTATTTATCTTCCTTGTCTTCCTTATAGTAACTTTTTGTTAGAAACAGTAATGTTACAGAGTAGTATGCTTGTTCAGGGAAAAAATGCATATACATTTCACATTAGAAAAATACAGTAATTGTGTGGAATATATTTTCATAAAAAATTCAGAATTTTAGGGTAAAATTTAGTATATTTATGTAGCATTTGTATGTAGCATTTATCTAGAAAAAAACACTGATATTAACAATTGTCTATACAAGTAGGTTTTAAAGTGCCATAATATATTGACTTCTCGATTATTAAGGAAATGGTCAACTAATCGATTATCAAAATAACTGATAGTGACAACCTTACTAAATTCTGCACTATTCCACTGTTCAATTGAAGCCATTGACTTGAATTGGTTGTTTTACATGTCTTACTGACCAAGACGATAAAGCCAGATCATAAATCACTGATCAAACAATTACTCAGTACAGTAAAATTACTCAATCTGTGTTTATGGCTAATAGAGTGCTAAAATATAGCATATTCATTGCACCAGTCACCATATTTGGTACTATGCATTGCGCTTCTTCATTTGTACCTGGCAATCCCATTTCTCCCATGCTGCCTTTTAATCCAGGCTGTCCATCTGGTCCTGGTTGTCCAGGAAGTCCTGGATCACCTTTCTCACCTAAGCAGAAGACATATTAAAAATGTCACATAATTTTCTTGCACTCTTGTGGTGAGCATATTAACATATTGCTGACATGAACTTTACCTGGCTTTCCTGGTGTACCAGGCATTCCATCCTTTCCACGCATTCCAGGATCTCCAGGTGCTCCAGAAACCCCCTTCTGTCCTGTAGGGCCTGGATCCCCTAGAAATGGATATCACGTACTTCATTTACTTGCCAATTACATATGTACTTATATGTACTGATGCAGCATGGCACTAGGACTTCATTGTTGATATTCAAGTCTCCTACAGTACCTCTGTCTCCGATGTCTCCCTTCTCTCCTTTCATATGCTCCATTTCCACTTCAGTCATATTACCAGCTGGTCCTTGAATACCAGGATCTCCTCTCTCTCCTTTAGGGCCTGGTTCACCAAACTCTCCCCTAGGCCCAGTCAGACCAGGGTCACCTACCAATGTCAATATCATATTAAGTATAGCACAACCAATAAAAAAACTATTTAATTTAATTTGCTAAATTTTGTGCAAATTATTGAGCTGAGGAATCAGTAAAAGGCTGTCTGAATATGTCAGTCCCTGTCCTAGTAAGACACCTAGGTAAGATGCCTAGTAAGCATTTCACCTCTTGGTCCAATGGCTCCAGGGGCTCCTGGCTGACCCTGGTGTCCAGGTGACCCTGGAATTCCCATTATTCCAATATCTCCCTTGTGACCTAGAAATAAATATGTTCAACAGTGGAATAAGCTTAATCATTGCCAATTTTTACAGCAGAATATTCATAAAGAGATTATTACAGAAATGTACAGAGCATCACACAGCACTCACCTCTCTCCCCAGGGAATCCATCTTTACCTGGACTTCCTGGTTCCCCTGACAACCCCTTAGGCCCTGGTGATCCAGGTAAACCAGGGGTGCCTTTCTCACCTTGAGGACCAGGCATTGCAGGACCAGGAAAACCTTGTGGACCTTTCTCTCCCTTTGCCCCAATTCGACCTGTAACATCATAGAGATATAGGCGTCATCAGTGTTTTTGTGTGTCAATGTATACAATGTGTATTATCAATCATATACAGTTTAGATATTGCTACTTAAGGAGAAACTTACCTAAGGGACCAGGTTCCCCAGGGGGTCCCATCGGTCCAGGTAGTCCAGGCTCACCGTGTCCTGGGGGTCCAGGTGGTCCTGACAAACCTGGGAATCCAGGAGGGCCAGGGTCACCTGGAAGTGATAGATTAAGGTAAATCACAGATATTTTGGTTCCATTTGACTTTCTTTTAATGTTGTAAGTAGTATCTAATGATGAGTTTCTGACTAAGACACTAATGATACCAACTTCTTGTACCTTTTACACCCTGAGGACCAGGTGGTCCAGGTTGTCCTTCGGTTCCAGGGACTCCTGGCATTCCTAAATTACCCTTTTCACCTTGAAACCCTTGCAATCCTGGCTTTCCTACAGAGCCCTTGGGTCCTCTGAGGCCAATGCCAGGTTCACCCTTTATGATAATAACAGCAGTTAATTAAAACCAGAGCAACTTAGTCTGCACAAACAATTTGACATGCTTTCAAAATCAATATTTTTGTCACAATCATACTTTTTGTCCAGGTGTTCCTGGGAGTCCAGGAGAACCGTCCTGGCCTGGATTGCCAGGGTCTCCAGGAAATCCTGGTGCACCTGGTAAACCAGAGTGACCTAAACAAAAAGAGACAGAAATACATTTCTAAAAAATAATGTTGGCATTATGAATGTAGTTTATTAATAATAATGTTAGATTTAAAGCTGCACTTTTTTTATTACAACTAAACTATAATTTACCTTTTGGACCTGGTGGACCTGGTAATCCGATTCCTGGAAAACCAGGGTCACCTTTTTCACCTGGTGATCCTGGCCATCCTTGATCTCCAGCAGGACCCCTTTCACCTTAAGAAGAAATGAAATAGAATGCAATAGAATTTATTGCAATAGAATAGAATATTGCAATTAAATGCAATAGAATTTACAGCATTGAAAAACTATTACGATTAAAACAAAACTATGTACCCAAATCTATTTGAGCAAATATAAATATAGTTATTTACTGTAATTTGCCATTTTGGATCAGTGAGATAATTGATCATATTGCTAAAAGCTACGTATTAAGTTACCTTGAAGGCCATGCAATCCTGTCTCACCACGAGGTCCTGGTGGACCTGGAGGTCCTGGTGTACTTACACCTTTTCCAGGTTCACCTTTAGATCCTGTTATAAGAACGGGATACTGGTATTATTAATTTTTAAACAACAAAAAAAAAGTACAGTTGCAATCAAAATTATTCCACCCCCATTGCAAATCAGGTTTATTGTCAAAATTTACAGACTTTCAGCTTTTTGCAATGAACAAATTAAATAAAAGCAATCAAAATAGTTCAACACAACGAATGCTTCAAGTGTTTTCCTCAAATTCAACTGAAACTGTAACTTATAATGATTTCTCCAGTTTCAAAATTATTCAACTCCCTAAATAGAATCCCTCACAACAGCACAAATATGCAAAACAGGTGTTGTCTCAAGCACACCTGATGCAATTAATCAAGGGTTCATTAGTTGCACCAGGTGTGCCTGAGCTGGAACACATGAAATATCTGAACTGGCCAGGGGCAGAAATAAATGAAATACCTGGTCGGGGCAGAAAAAGAAAGCTATCAATGGCTGCAACCAGATTTCTGAGAAGGCGGGTTGTGAAAAACCCTCAAGGGACTGGAAAAGACCTGCAGCAAGACTTGGTGGCAACAGGCACTGAGGTTTCAGTGAGCACAGTAAGGTACATACTAAACGCAGAATGCTTCCATGGCAGAACTCTGAGACGTACACCACTACTGACCCAAAAGCACAAGAAAAGTTGGTCCATAATCATATAAAAAAGCCACAGAAGTTTTGGGATTCTGTTCCGTGAAACAAAACTGGAACTTTTCAGCACGATGGATCAGCGGTATGTCTGGAGGAAGAAGAATGAAGAAAGAACACTCTGTCCACAGTCAAGAATGGTGGTGGCTCAGTGATGCTCTGGGGCTGCTTTGCATCCTCTGGCACTGGAAACCTGCAGTGTGTGGAAGGCAACATGGATTCATTGAAGTATTAGGAAATCCTAGGAGAAAACGTCATGCCGTCTGTGAGGAAGCTGAAGCTTGGGCGTCATTGGACCTTCTAACAGGACAATGATCCCCAGTATACTTCAAATTCCACCAAGGCTTGGTTGCAGAAGAAGTCCTGGAAGATTCTACAGGGCCATCACTGTCACCTGATTTGAACCCCATCAAAAATCTCTGGTGAGATTTGAAGAAAGTGGTTGCAGCATGCAAAATTAACAAGATTACTGAACTGGAGGCCATTGCTCATGAGGAATGCGCTAAGATTCCTCAGGAATGCTGCCAGAAGCTATGCATCTCATTTACAGCAGGTCATAACAGCAAAAGTTTGCTCTACTAAGTACTAAAGATGCTTACCATGAAGGGGTTGAATAATTTTGAAAGTGGAGAAGTCATTATAAGTTGTATTTTCAGTTGAATTGGGGGAAACCACTTGAAGCATCCGTTGTGTTGAACTATTTCAATTGCTTTTGCTTGATTTATTCATTGCAAACAGCTGAAAGTCTGTAAATTTTGACAATAAACATGATTTGCAATGAGGGTTGAATCATTTTGATTGCAACTGTAGGTTGACATGACAATTGAATACATTCAATGACATGTGTACAGTTTGAAGTACTGGCCTGGTATTCCTGGCTTTCCTGGAGCACCAGGAGCTCCCTGACTGCCCTTTTCTCCAGGCTCTCCAGGCCGGCCAAATCCAGGAAGACCTGGGGGTCCTCTCTCACCAGGGGGTCCTATTGTCCCAGGATCTCCATCCTGGCCACGGTCACCTTTAATACCCTCTCTAGCCTTTGAAATAGTATGGTTTGTAGATTACATATATAGATATACTTTGATTTGATATACACATATTCTTTGATCTGATAAGCTTTAAGAAGCTACAGTAGATGCAACCAAAATTATGTGATTAAACCTCAAGCTCATATAATGTTCGGTAGTAATTTTTTAAGATACAAAAGCTATTAGTACTTACTGGCTCTCCTTTAATTCCTGGTAAACCTGGACGTCCATCTTTCCCAGGAACTCCATCTATGCCTGGTAATCCAATACTGCCAGGAACCCCAGGTGAGCCCTTCTCTCCCTTCAGCTCTGGGGCTATATAGATGTCACCTGGTTCACCCCTTGCCCCAGGAGCACCAATCAAACCTTGGACACCATCATTCCCCTGCAGTTCAAAGATAAGGCAAAGTTTTATATACAATGTTGTATATAGTTGTTAAACGCAAAATTGTTAAATGCACCAGCCCCCAGTGCTGGCTTCAGCACATTTGGTTCCCTAGATACTAATGGCACAGTCCAGTTTGAATATGTCCACTAGGAAAATCAGCTTTGCCTGGAGGTCCTGTCTTTAATTATGCTGGTGTATGGATGCTCTCTTATGTGGTAAACAAGGGTGCAAGTAGTGCTTCTGGAACTGGCAGTATCCTTTCAACACACAATTGAAGGTTTGTCATGCAAAAATGGCATCCACTTCTAAATCTTGCCATAGGCAGCTGCTTATGTTTCCTGTTCCAAGTACCAAAACTGCAAATTCTTTCCAATTTAAATTCTTAAATTTCAATTAAATTGTTTGGAGCCACTGTTAAGATATTCTGTATACAAAGCAACATGAATGAATGGTTAAATTGATTCATTTCCGAACCTTGCTGGCCAGATAAACCAGCTAATGACTACAGTTTGCTTGTTTGGTTATAGCTATAGTAGCACAATGAATAAAAAAATCCAGAATCAGATATAAAAATGTGTTTTTCATCACCCACCGGAAATCCAGGTGCTCCAGGAGGGCCAGGCTGACCCTTTTGTCCTTTACTACCCATTTGTCCAGGGAAACCTAAATAAAAAAGAAAAAAAGATAACAGAATATAAGTACATTATTCATATTAAACAGACAATGTGCCCTAAACTAATATGAATACAGATATGAACAGTAGGTGGAATATTCTTTATTTCTGGATTTGGTTTTTTCTGTTAAACTCATGGGGAGAGTTGCCTGATTTCAGCACTATTCTCACCCTAACTACAAGAAGATTTGAAATAAGCCAGTAATTTGTGTTTATTCAGGTTGTCTTTGTCTTATATTAAATTCACTTATGAGAGTATAAGTGAATAAAGTTTAAGTATAGCAACATTACAATACTCTGACCCCTTTCATATTAATAGTGGTTAAGAACAGATTTCTGTTTGGAAGGTCATGAGTTCAAAATCCCAGCACTGCCAAGCACTTGGGCCCTTGAACAAGGCCCTTAATCCTAAATTGTATAAATAAGATAAATGTAAGTTGTTCTGGATAAGAGCGTCTGCCAAATGCCATAAATGTTTTAGTAAAACACCAAGATATTACAGATATTTCACATGATTCAAAAGTAAGACATCTAAAAAGAAATAACTGAAATCTGGTGAGGATTTTCATTCATTGCCTAAACTGTCAACATATAAAGTCACACTACCTTGATTTCCTTTTGGCCCCTGACTACCAGGTAAACCTGGAGGTCCACTAGCAGAGCATTGTGTGCAAGTGTCTCCTCTGTCACCTAAAACAGAAAGCAAAACAGATTTTAAAAGGTCAACTAAAAACAATCAATTATCGGTTATTCCAAAAATATATATAATTAAGCAATATCAGCATGTCTATGATTCAACCTGAGGCACCTGCCCTGCTTTTCATACAAGGCTTTACAACAAGCTGTGATTTGAGAGCAAGTGACCAATCAGCTTCATATGCTTCAGACAGAGCATTGTGTGTTGCCATCCAGCAAACAGACTGACTGACAGCCTGTAGGAAGTGTAGTAATTGTTTGAATGTAATGAACTATTACTAGATTTGGAATTTTATGTAATGAACACAGACAGGCAGAGAGATACAAACAGTGAAATATAACGGTGCTGTTATATTAAATATCAACACACTTGGAACGCTGCTTGTCCAATCAAATTGGTGGACCAGAACTATCTGTTGTATAATTTACAGTAAGACCAAAAATATAGGGTAGTTAAGTACATAGTTTTAGAATACACTAAAAATATAATTAATTATGCTACACATAGGAATTCACAGAAAATAATAAGTAATTTAAGACATTTAATAGTTGTGGAAACAAATATAACTTCCACATTTGTAAAATCCTTAGATTTTAGAACTTTTGTGGTATCAGTTTATTCCAGGAACAAAATCTTTTCAGTAGATTTTCACTGTGGTTAAAATCTATTTTTTAAGTTTCTTAAATCAAATGAATTGAGATGCATGAATACATTGTTTCTCACCTTTCTGTCCCACCTCTCCTTGCAAGCCAGGAGGTCCAGGAGGGCCTGGTTCTCCAGTATTAACGTCACACTCCTCATCTGCAAAAAAAATAAAGACAATCAAAAACTTATTACAATAGGAATGGGCACAGCGGGGGTGTACAGAACATAAAAATTGTTTCTATAAGTCTTGACCAATGTAATATTATAAAAATTTGTGTTGTAGTTTTTGTAATATAAAATCTTTCTTTTTTTTTAAATGAAAAGTTTCTTTGCTAAGATTGCTGGCCTACACCTAGGCATACTAAACCAGTCTGTACTTACTTAATGGCCCTGGGGGTCCCGGTGGACCAGGAAGTCCATCAGCTCCCTTGGGTCCTCTGAGAGACTCTCCATCAGCACCTTTGTCTCCTTTCTGTCCATTCTCTCCAGGAAAGCCTGTCTCTCCAGGAGTACCCATAATGTTCTTTCCTACAACCACCCAAGGACAAAAGGAAAGGACACCACAGTGTGAGGCAGAAAACATTAATGATACAGGCAAGGGAATTAAAGAAACTTGCAGAGAAAACTTTTTGCAGAGGAATTTTCATAATTTTATCTGAGCGTTTACAATGGAGTTTGGGTTAACATGAAGTACTTCTCTTACCTGGGAGACCAGGCTCTCCAGGATACCCAGGGGGGCCTGTAAAAAATGACCAGCTCTTAGTCTGGAATAATCCCATATTATGTTTCTAGTTCATGAAACATCATGAAATATTGTTCAGAAAGTAGCTTGCAATAGCATTTTTGTACTTGAAGGTGGGTACTTTAACTACATGTATGGAATGTACATAAAATGTACATTCCAACAGTGGAAAAGATGCTCCAATATGTTTGTCTTTCACATTCCTTGAATTTTTTTATAGGTTTTTTGGTCTATATAGACAGTTATGGAAGTATGCTGCACAGTTCAAGCTTAATCTGATCATAGCAACTGTATGTGAGCTCTATGAATGGCCAGGTTTTTATTCATGTTAGTTCTTGAATAGGTCAGCTTAGACAAAATGATTAACATCGTGTCCGGTGTGTTTTAGTGGTAATGTGTAAAAGCCATCTGCCCAATAACACTGCATCTAGGTCTGAACTTCATGGTGCCATAGGTAAAAAAAAAAATAAAAATTGCCTATTACTCAATTTTCCATATTTGTACATTGTTTTAAATTTATAAATGACATAACTGAATAAAGAAATTGAGGTGGAATTTGCATATGCTTGCTATACGATCAGATTTGACCATACACAAGTTTGATGAATAATGTTCAATAAGCATGTTGGCATTGAATTCAAAATTACTATTTTTTACTGTGTAGTTCAGAAGTAAGGAATGTAATTTATATGCATCTGTTCATCATTCTGACTTACCCTTCTCTCCAATCGGTCCTGGTAAGCCTGGAGCACCTTTAGGGCCGGGTGCACCATGACCCTTTAAAAAATGCATTTAGATATAAGTATATTAAGACCTTCAATCAAATTTGAGCCTGTTTATAAACTACCAACTTGGTGTTTACAATTTTTTTTTTACTGTATACTATGTATGCTGTATATGTACAGAACAAAATAAATAGTATAAATAGAAAAGGAAATGGTTGGATTCTTACATATCCGGGAGGTCCTGTCTCCCCCTTTTGCCCCTGTTAAAAAGAGACTAACATCATATTTCGTGTAAAAGCACAAAACAAGATTAATTTACCTGTTCCTGTAGCATACTGGTAAAAGAGAAAATGCAATCACCTTCGTCCCAGAAAAGCCATCAGTACCACGGTCACCTTTTTCCCCCTTTTAGAAAGAAACAATATTGTGAAATATTTAACATATGTCTTCTTTTGTTTAGGTATATTTTATCTTACATTAAAATCTGGTAACAGATTATGGAAAACATGCATTATACCTTAGCTCCATTTTCTCCATTCTTTCCTACTTTTCCCTAATAGCCAAAAAAAAACAACAACAAGACAAAAAAAAAAAAACCATCAAACTTGTATACTGGGTTACTTGATATGCATTTGAACTACTTGTATACAATGGGGGAAATAAGTATTGGACGCGTCAACATTTTTTTCAGTAAATATATTTCCAATGAGGTTATTCACATGATGTTTTCACCAGACTTTGGTATTAACTCAAGAAATCTACACATATAAAGAAATCCAAACATAAAAGTCCATAAATAAATTTATGTGTAATAAAGTGGAATGACACAGGAAAAATTATTGAAGACGCTAACTGAAATTTATTTAATACTTAGTGGAGAAGACTTTGTTTGTAATGACAGCTTCAAGACACTTTCTGTATGAAGAAATTAATGGGTCGCAGTATTCAGGTGTGAGTTTGGCCCATTCTTCTAAACATATTGTCTTTAAATCTTGTTCAGATTTTTTCTCTGAAATCAATTGAGAGTTTCCTTTTGTTGAATATTTTTTGGATCGTTGTCCTGCTGGAAGGTCCATCCACATCTCATCTTCATCATCCTGGTGGATGGCAGCAGAATCTCCCGGTATAAAGGGCTCCATTCATCATTCCTTCAATTATATGAAGTCTGCCAGTACCATGTGATGAAAAACAGCCCCACACCATGATGCTTCCACCTCCAAACTTCACTGTTGGTATAGTGTTTTTAGGGTGATGTGCAGTGCCATTTCTTCTCCAAACATGGTGTGTAGTATAACAGCCAAAAAGTTCAATTTTGCTCTCGTTTCACCAGACTACACTCTCCCAGTATTTCATAGGCTTGTCCAAATGAGTTGTGGCAAACTTTAAACGAGCTTCAACATGCCTTTTCTTTAGTAATGGAGTCTTGCGGGGTAAACGTGAGCAGTGGAGTGCATGGCCTATTGTTTTCTCTGTGATGATGGTACCTGCTGCCTCCAAGTGTTTCTGGAGTTCTTTCTGAGTGGTCCATGGCTCTTGGGCTACCCTTCTGACTATTCTTCTGACTCCCTAGTCAGAAATCTTGTGAGGAGCTCCTGTGCGTGGCCGGTTGATGATGGAGTGATGTTGCTTCCACTTGCGGATAATGCTCCCAATGGTGCTTACTGGAAGAGTCAGAAGTTTTGAAATACAGTATCTCACAAAAGTGATTACACCCCTCACATTTTTGTAAATATTTGATTATACCTTTTCATGTGACAACACTGAAGAAATGACACTTTGCTACAATGTAAAGTAGTGAGTGTACAGCTTCTGTAACAGTGTAAATTTGCTGTCCTCTCAAAATAACTCAAACACAACCATTAATGTCTAAACCGCTGGCAACAAAAGTGAGTACACCCCTATGTGAAAATGTCCAAATTGGGCCCAATTAGCCATTTTCCCTCCCCGGTGTCATGTGACTTGTTAGTGTTACAAGGTCTCAGGTGTGAATGGGGAGCAGGTGTGTTAAATTTGGTGTCATCGCTCTCACACTCCCTCATACTGGTCACTAAAAGTTCAACAAGGCACCTCATGGCAAAGAACTCTCTGAGGATCTGAAAAAATAATTTTTGCTCTACAGAAAGATGGCCTAGGCTATAAGAAGATTGCCAAGACCCTGACACTGAGCTGCAGCACGGTGGCCAAGACCATACAGCGGTTTAACAGGACAAGTTCCACTCAGAACAGGCCTCGCCATGGTCGACCAAAGAAGTTGAGTGCACATGCTCAGCACCATATCCAGAGGTTGTCTTTGGGAAATAGACGTATGAGTGCTGCCAGCATTGCTGCAGAGGTTGAAGTGGTGGGGGGTCAGCCTGTTAGTGCTCAGACCATACGCCACACACTGCATCAAATTGGTCTGCATGGCTGTCATCCCAGAGGGAAGCCTCTTCTAAAGATGATGCACAAGAAAGCCCGCAAACAGTTTGGTGAAGACAAGCAGATTTAGGACATGGATTACTGGAACCATGTCCTGTGGTCTGATGAGACCAAGATAAACTTATATGATTCAGATGGTGTCAAGCGTGTGTGGCGGCAACCAGGTGAGGAGTACAAAGACAAGTGTGTCTTGCCTACAGTCAAGCATGGTGGTGGGAGTGTCATGGTCTGGGGCTGCATGAGTGCTGCCGGCACTAGGGAGTTACAGTTCACTGAGGAAACCATGAATGCCAACATGTACTGTGACATACTGAAGCAGAGCATGATTCCCTCCCTTCGGAGACTGGGCCGCAGGGCAGTATTCCAGCATGATAATGACCCCAAACACACCTCCAAGATGACCACTGCCTTGCTAAAGAATCTGAGGGTGAAGGTAACCCTATTGAGCATCTGTGGGGCATCCTCAAACGGAAGGTGGAGGAGCACAAGGTCTCTAACATACACCAGGTCCGTGATGTCGTCATGGAGGAGTGGAAGAGGAGTCCAGTGGCAACCTGTGAAGCTCTGGTGAACTCCATGCCCAAAAGGGTTAAGGCAGTGCTGGAAAATAATGGTGGCCACACAAAATATTGACACTTTGGGCCGAATTTGGATATTTTCACTTAGGGGTGTACTCACTTTTGTTGCCAGCGGTTTAGACATTAATGGCTGTGTGTTCAGTTATTTTGAGGGGACAGCAAATTTACACTGTTATACAAGCTGTACACTCACTACTTTACATTGTAGCAAAGTGTCATTTCTTCAGTGTTGTCACATGAAAAGATATAATCAAATATTTACAAAAATGTGAAGGGTGTACTCACTTTTGTGAGATACTGTACATCTATATCCAATTCCATCAATATGTTTCGCAACAATAAAGTTGCGAAAATCTTGGGAGAGCCTATCATGAGATGTTTCTTGTGTGACACTTTGGTAACAAAAAGCCTTTTTTATAGACCATCAATTTACTAACCCAGCTGATATTAATTTGCCCAGATAGGCAGTATAATTACTTTCTAACTACTTAGGGATTTCAGCTAGTTCCTTGCCTTACCTTGACTTGGAGAACTACTTTTTCTTAGCGTTTTCAATACTTTTTTCCTGTGTCATTCCACATTATTACACATAACTTTATTTATGGATTTAATGTTGTGAATTCTTTATATTTGCGGATTTCTTGAGTTAATACTGATGTCTGGTGAAAATTTCATGTGAATAGCCTCATTGGAAATATATTTACTGAAAAAAGTATTGACGTGTCCAATACTTATTTCGCCTACTGTATATATATATATATATATATATATATATATATATATATATATATATATATATATATGTATATTGTTTACTTTCTACACTGTTTTATTTATGGTTTATGTCTTGTTTCCACCGCATTACGTTATTGGTTCTTTGATAATGTCTCAGCTGTTTTGTATTATCCCTCTTTGATTAGGTTAAATATTTAAACCCGTCGTGTGTCTTTGTTCAGGGCGAAGTAATGAGTGTCCGTACAATACTGAGCCGTTTATCCTTGTGTGTCATTTCATGGTTTTGCTCTTGTTTATAGCCTGGCATTTTTTTATTCTTGCCTTAGCCGGACCCCTCACTTGTTTTTTGACCACGTTTTTGCCTTTCCTATTGGATTTGTCTGCCTGCCTCTCTTCTAATAAAGCTCTTAACTACATTTGCATCCATCTGCACCTTGATTACATGACACTATTGCTGATTCTAGATTTTTATGTGATGTGTAATGTAACAGGTTGAGGAGTCTACGCAGTCTACTGTCTGTTGTTAATGAATCCAGTTTGATCTGGGCTGATTATTGAAGGAATAACTGGTTCAATTCTTTTAGCTAGGGTCTTGCTTTTTATTTTTGTGTCTGTATTGATCAGTGATAAAGGACAGTAACTATAGGGTAAAGTGGGGTTTTTGTTGGGTTTTAGGTGAAGTGATATATTGGCAGTATTCATTTCTGTTGATAGTGTCATATTCTGTTTAATTTCGGATACTGATCTGTTTAATAGTGGTGCCAAAATAGTCCAGAACTGTTTTATAGAACTGAGCTGGAAAACTGTCAGGAACTGGTACTTTATTTTAGGCAGATTGTTAAGGGTGTTATAGAGCTCTTCTGGCTCTATCGCTTTGCTCTTCAGTTAATTTTTGTAGTTTGATATTATTTAAGAAACTACTGATGTCTTCTGTGTCCAGATCTGTAAGTGATGAGTATAGGTCTTGAAAGAATGATCTAAATGTATTATTAATTCCCTACAGGGTTTGTATGGTCTATTCTGCATCCTGAGTTCTTGATGATTGGGATTGTTGTTGTTCTTTCTTTGTTTCATTTGATGAGGTTTGATAGGAATTTTCCAGAATTATTATTATTATATTCAAAGTTTTCATGCCTGAGTCTTTGTAAGAAAAAAGCATGTCATAAGATAGACAGTGCTGAAACATGGCAACTCACTTCTGGGCCTGGAGGTCCTTGTTCACCTTTGATTCCTGCTTGATATGGTGAACACTGCCCAAACACAGAAAGATTAAGCCTTACCATAACCATAACATGACAGGATCAATTCTATCTTTTTTTATATATATATGAAAGTATGTTGTAAACAAATGCAATTTTTCATATTCCAAATCTCCTACATGTGCAGCATGTTAGACTGCACCTTTAAAACATTCACATCATGTTTTTGCATTTAAAATCACTCACCCTGTCACCCTTTTCTCCAGTGTCCCCTCTTTCACCCTACAAACAGATAAAGTTAACTGCTTCATCTTCCTTTCAGTAGCAGTGCATTTTGGAGATTTAAATAATTCATTGATGCACGACAAGCAGTATACAGTCTGAATTATTAGTTAATGAACCTGGCTATGGGTGAATTAATAGAATTCTGGTTTATCAATAAAATTAGCCTAAAAATATCAAAAGCCATACTTTTGGTCCATAAACTGTTGTGGGTCCTCCACTCACTCCGGGAAAAGGGGGCCCTGGTAGACCTGCGGGGCCTTTTTCACCCTAATAATGAAGGTACACAGCAAATTGAGTGATGCTAAATTTCCAGAGTTGACAGCAAGTTTTCAAATTAAGTACATTTCACTGTAGCTCAAGCTTGCTGTTAAGTTGTTAAGTAAGTTGTTATTCTTAAAACAATTGTAGAAGTGTTGATTACTAAGCAGTTTAACATTCATTACTTAAATTCAGCCTTTCACATCAAATTCAAGTGCAAAAAGAGCTCCACTATGACCACTTTTTCTTGTTGTATGTCAGTCGAAACAAAAACAAAAATGATCTTCTTGAGCATATAATGGTGTGTGTGGATGCAGACAATATTTTGTACCATGTACTTAGTTTAGCTAGCTTGGTTGTCTAACTAGGAGTCTTACATTGGGTCATATCACATGTAATGAAGACCCTTGAGAAGCTGCAGCACCACAGGCCCATGGTACATGACTGCCTGGATCTGCTGCAGTCATCTACCTGCTTCACAGAGCTTACACACACACATGAAAAGGCCACATAGCACTGTGAGAATCATGTGCTTCGACTTCTCAAGTGCTTTTAACACGCTCCCGTCACGCTGGCTGGCTGAGAAGCTCTCTGTGATGCGAGTGGACCAGGACCTCGTGGCCTGGATTACAGACTACCTCAGTGACAAGCCGCAGAACAGTTGCAATCAAAATGATTCAACCCCCATTGCAAATCAGACTTATTGTAAAAAATTTACAGACTTTCAGCTGTTTGCAATGAACAAATCAAACAAAAGCTATTGAAATAGTTCAATCACTTCAAGTGGTTTCCCCAAATTCAACTGAAAATGCAACTGGCTTCTCCATTCTCAAAATTATTCAACCCCTTCATGGGAAGTGTCTTTGGTAATTAGTAGAGCACCCTTTTGCTGTTATGACCTGCTGCAAACAAGATGCATAGAAAGATACCAGCTTCCTGAGGAATATTAGCCCATTCGTGAGCAAGGAAAAATTGCTTTTGTTTGCAAACAGCAGAAAGTCTGTGAATTTTGACAGTAAATGTGATTTGCAATGGGGATTGAATAATTTTGATTGCAACTGTATGTCAGGCTGCAAGGCTGCTTGTCAGACATGGTGACTAGCAACATAGGAGCACCGCATCACAGATGATAAGGAAGAGGAGTACAGAAACCTTATGGAGACCAAGGAGCTGGTGGTGGACATCCGGCCCCCCACCCCGTCGCCATAAAGGGGGAGGGAGTGGAGACAGTGGACGCCTAAATGTTCCTAGGGCTGCAACTTAACAACAAACTGGACTGGTCAGACAACACTGAGGCCCTCTATAGGAAAGGACAAAACAGGATGTTCTTTCTGAGTCGGCTCAGGTCCTGTAATGTGTGCACTAAGCTTCTATGGATGTTTTACCAGTCTGTGTTGGCCAGTGTTATCTTCTTTGCTGTGGTGTGCTGGGGAAGTGGCATTGGGACTTGTGGTGCCAAGAAACTGAGTAAAATGGTGAGGAAGGCCAGCTCTGTGGTGGGGATGGAACTGGACAGTGTGGAGGAAGTGACTGAGAAAAGGATGAGAGGGAAGCTGAAAGCTATCATGGACAATCCTTCTCATCCTCTCTACGCTGAGCTGAGGAGGCTCAGGAGCACGTTCAGCCACAGATTCATCCAGCCATGTGCCTCAAAATGGCTGGGGGGTCTCTTTCATGCCATCAGCCATCAGACTCTACAATGCCACAATACCCAGTACCTCCTACTCTACTGACTGAGTCTCACAAACACACACACCCAATAGTTAACTGTCGTTCCACAGATATTGCACATGTATATAAATTCCAAGTATATTGCACATGTACATATACAAATAGAACTGTAGCATATGTACATACACCCAAATCTATTTTATTGTTTCTATTACTTTCTATTGTTTCTATTATTCCAATTGTACAGGTATTTCTGAAAACTCTTTTCTTTTCTTTGAAGTTACTTTTCCCACTTATGCTGCTGTATCTTGTATGCATTTTCTGAACTTTTTATTGAACCATTTTGCACACTGAGTGACTTTTAATTTAGTTGCTGATGGTTATGAGATTTAAATACACCTTGAGGTATTATTGTGCTGGGATATAAAGTTAGAGGCTGATCAGTATGTTTGTTGGTGCTTACCAAGACTACATTAAGGCTGCTGTAAGTTTACATTACCATTACTAAATCAGTTTTCTTTCTAAGTATGTCTGTGTCTGCCTTATTATCTTGACATTTTTTTTTATTAATTAAAATTCGTGCACATCCATGAAAATAAACATGTAAAAGCAACCAGCAGAAGGTTTAGCCCTAGACAATATAAGAATCTGTTTACTTGGTTGTCATGAAGAGCAGGTGTGTATATGTGTGTGTGTGTGTGTGTGCATGTGTGTGCGTGTGTGTGTGTGTGTTTATGTGCAGCCCTGGGTTCTCACCTTGTCACCCTTCGGACCAACAAAACTAAGCTTATCACCCTGCAATGGAAATCAAACAGTAAAACATGAGCTTAAAATTGATCAACACGTTATTTATTAATAAATGAGTATTAACTTTAAAACCTACAGGAGGGCCAGGAGGACCAGGATCACCAGGAAATCCCTGAAAGGAAGGGTCCGAAAAAGGAGATGTCATTTTAAGAGGTTTAGAATTGATATGAATTTTAAACAGCTAATGCAAGTATTATTCTGCTTCCTTTGGCTACAAATTCATGTAACACAATGTTTGCATATTTCTTTCTGTCTTTTGAAGCATTTACAGTGTCTGGTTAGATGCAGTCACTCACTCGAAGCCCATCTCGTCCTGGTGGGCCAACTGGTCCTTGTGGTCCAGGATTTCCTTGCACCCCCTTAGAAAAAGGGTGAGAAATTTCAATTCTATCCTGTGGTTTTCTTGACCACTCAAGCAGATATATATTGATTGGGGGGGGTACATAAGAAAATATAAACTGCAACAACTTACTGGCAATCCTGGTGACCCTTCAAAGCCTCTATCTCCTTTCTGAGGAATAAACCCACCAATGACACCACCTGGGTCACCCTGAGAGAGAGGAGCATAAGGTTAATGGCCTGTGCATGCTAGACTTCTGTGAATTAATGAGTGAAAGGTTAAAAGCAAAAATAAACTATCATACAATGAAAAATGCATTGAATTAATTCAATATTGAGCCTTTTTCTCCTACCTTCATTCCTGGGTCACCTGGAAAACCCTGAAGTTATAGGAAGATATAATCAATTAAATAATCGGATGCAGTGGTGCTAAATTAAATGAATTCAGAAAATCACGAGGCTAGTGCATAGCCGAACAGTCTAAAAAGCTGCTACTTATGTGAAATTAGTTGTCTTTTCCTTACTGGTGGTCCCAGCAATCCTGGTATGCCTGGGATTCCATCTCTACCTCGATCCCCCTGCAGTCAAAAAACACTTCAGCTCTAAGCTTACATGTGAAATGATAAAATACACAGATTCGCAAGAGATATTCTACATAGCATCTGATATTCTATATAGTGATTCTAGATGCAAATATTGTAAATATATATAAATATACTGTATATAAATATATATTCTCATTTAATAACAAAGAGACAAAATTTTAATGTTTGCCTTTGTTCCGTTGCAGCCTGGGATACCCGGTGGTCCCTGTGGGCCATCTTGACCTGGGATACCCTGAAGTGGAAATATGACCCACAATCAAGTTACATACACATTAGTCTATTTTAGTGATCATTATTTTCCAGGTATAAAAGAAATAAACTGATAATATATGAGGAAGTAGATAAACAAACATGTATAAAATCCAGTGCTGGACAAATTGGCATTCGTTTGAAATCTACGCCACTTGTAGATGATTTTCCTTACAGTGGAATGATGTATTTCAAATAATTTGGAAATCCCTCACCAGACTCATAGGCATTCACATCCTTTTTTCTGAAGGACTTATAGAACTCTTTAGATCTTGGCATGATGAGACCACACACCTCAATAACAAAGAGAACAACTGATTCAAATTTTATGGATTTGAAGGTGTGATAAATGTAGGGGTGTACTTACTTTTTCCATGTGACTGATCTGTTTTTTTTTTTTGTTTTGTTCATTTAAATTGTTAAAATTACTACAAAATGTCATTTGATAGTGTACCAACATTATTACTAGGCACTGTTTCAAAGAGGATCAAATGTTTGCTTGTGCAAATATGTTAAAAAAAGGCAACAGTTTCCATGGGGTGTACTTATTTTTTCACATGACTGTAGGTGTAAAACTACTTTTAGCAACAATAAGGTGAAGTAAATGTTTTCTTGTCATTCTATCACATAAGCCTACTCTTTGATGTTTGAGGGCACTTGTTTAAGCACAGCTCTCTTTATATCCTGTCACAGAATCTGAATGAGGTTGAGGTCTGGATTTGACTTGGCCATTCCAACAACGTGATTTTCTCTTCTTTACCCATTCAGATGTGGATTTGTTGATGTGTTTTGCATAGTTGTGCTGTTGCATGACCTAATTTTGGCTGAGTTTAAGCTGCTGGACAGATGACCTCACATTTATCTCAAGAATATTCTGGGATAAAGTAGAGCTCTTCATTGTCTCAATGAATGGCCCTGTGGTCCAGGTCCTGTGGCTGCAAAACAAGACCAAATCATCACCCCTCCATCACTATGCCTAACAGTTGGTATGAGGTGTTTGTGGAGATATGCTGTTTGGTTTTTGCCAAATATGGTGCTATGCATGATGGTCTCCTCAGCCCAAAGGATATTGTTACAGAACTGCTGTGGTGCATGAGGTCACATGATGTAGCTCTTGGGTTTTTCTTTATATCTCTGAGCATTAAATGGTCTGACCATTTGCGCTACATTTGCTGAGATGCCCCCTCCTGGGAATACTGGCAACTGTCTTGAAGGCTCTCCATTTGTAAACAATCATTCTCACTGTAGAATTTCAAATTGTTTTTAGATGGCCTTTCATTAGTAACACCTAGCTGCTAATTACTCTCTTAATAGTAGGAAGGGTGTACTTATTACTTCTCACCAGGTTTCTTGGGCTACTTTTTTGTGAGAAATGACAACATATTGAAATCTGTTATGTTTTTCTGCTGTCACTTGTGGTTATTTGTTTGTTTATAAAAGTTGATGAGGACCACACAAGTGTTATTTAGCCCCTGATAAATAAAAATATAGAATTAAGGAGGGTGTATTTTCTTTTTCCCATTACTGTATGTACTAATGTACCTATACTATAAGTCATATTAGTGCATTTTAGTCATTCATAGAGGGCAATAACAATAATTAATTGCTATTTTGATGCCAATGCTGCTGAATTATGATGGCTAATCTAAATAAAGTAGAAAACATCTAAAGAGGCAATTGTTAAAGGTGAAAAAGCTCTGGGGTTTTAGATAAAGACAACTGTAACCAGATTAGAAGTTGTTATGCAGCTAGATACAAGCAAACCTTACGTGGTTAACAAACCGCAAAATGCAGTAATAAATTATTTTAAAAATACATTTATAATGCGGTGCGGTGCGAGGCCTGGCAACCTCTAATCATTCAGATGAATATAGAATGTATTAAAACAGATTTTTTTTAAAAAGAGGTGGCCTGGGAGAATGTTACATTCATTGCTAAGTTGAATATTAGTTAGTTCACTTGAACACACAGGTGTTTGAGAGAAATACTCAGTTCATGAGCAAAGCAGAACTGCAGAACTTACCGGATGCCCAGGAATTCCCGGGATACCAGGTAAACCAGGAAGGCCCTAGAGCAAAGATATCGATATTTGTCATTACAAGCTTTGCAATATTTATCTTTGTTAGAATAAATAAATAAATATATGATACTCAAAATTATATATATATATATATATTTATAGAGAGAGAGTGAGAGATGAAAGAACAGTTAACCACAAAACCTTTCAGATTTCTCACATGGCTCATTTCAGGATCTAATCTCAGGATCTCTTACAGGATAAACATATATTGTGATATATTGCAAAATACTATGCAATATATTTAACGATATATCAATATATGTAGATTTTCCCCAGTGTATGTTTGGTTACATATTTTGTAATAAAGCTACAGTATGTGCTATATATATATATATATATATATATATATATGTGCTATATATGTAGTTTGTGAAATATACTGCATGAGCACTAATTCTTGCTTAATTATGTATTGAAAATCTTTAGTAAAAACATAAATGTATATATGCTTATATGTAAAGTATATATACAGTACACACACACACGTGTGTGTGTGTGTACGTATATATATATATATATATATATATATATATATATATATATATATATATATATATATATATATATATGGCTGTTGATTTTGAGAGCTTAGTTTAAGTGCCAGTTAATTTCAGTAGCAATTGTATAAATAAAGAAATATTACTTACACGTGTTCCTTTCATTCCATGAGCCCCTGGCTCACCAATATCTCCCTGTAAGAGTACATTAGTCATATTACAGTAACTGTTTCTGGTAATTCTAGCTAATTAAAGAAAAACATTCTCAAGTCAAAAGTCTCTGATTTTTTTAGTGAATAATAATGGTACAGTGAGTTAACAGGAAGCAGGATTACACATGAGCTATTATACCAAGTACTACTAATTAGAATAAATATCATGCACTGTTGTATGTTGTCGTGAATTAGCCTGCATAAATTGTTTGTGTGTATTATCTGGGCTTTAGTTATTACATACCTTTGGTCCCGTTGGCCCTTGGGGGCCCTCATGACCTTGCACACCAGGAAATCCCATATTGCCTTGTAAACCAGGAAAACCTCTCTCACCCTGTATCAAGAAGTTAAAAAGATAATCAGTTTGTGACAAACTAGAGTGCATATCATCCATCCATCCATCTTCTATACCGCTATCCTTCAGGGTCGCGGGGAACCTGGAGCCTATCCCAGGGAGCATGGGGCACAAGGCAGGGTACACCCTGGACAGGGTGCCAATCCATCGCAGGTCACAATCACATACACACTCACACACCCATTCATACACTACAGACACTTTGCTCATGCCAATCAGCCTACCATAAATGTCTTTGGACTGGGGGAGGAAACCAGAGTACTAGGAGGAAATCCCTGCAGCACGGGGAGAACATGCAAACTCCACACACACACAGGGCCGTGGCGGGAATCAAACCCCCAACCCTGCTAACCACTAAGTCACCATACATATCATGCCTAAATGTAATTCATATAAT
The DNA here is from genome assembly GCF_023375685.1 of Ictalurus furcatus. NCBI lineage: Eukaryota > Metazoa > Chordata > Actinopteri > Siluriformes > Ictaluridae > Ictalurus > Ictalurus furcatus. Next base: position 13,306,577 of record NC_071260.1, on the reverse strand, counting down.
GGTGTACTAAAATAGGACAGATGCAACATTTCATAAGTTATGTTCATTGTTTACTACATTATTCAAGATCTCTTTTTTCTTTTATTTGTTTTATCGGATTTGTAAAACGGTGTCACTTAAATATGTTTGTGTGGAAGACACCACTAGATGGCGCAACAGAGCTTTCCATTACAATGGAACTTTCTTACTACATCATGCCTAATAGACGATGCATTACAGTTTGGTTCTTTATTTTCTTAGTGGATAATTTTTTTCACTTGTGCACTGGATGCTTACAGGACAATATGCTGTTTATTATACAAATATGCTGTTAATTATTAACCACATAAATGTATTCATTAGGCGGGCAATGAAAAAGTATGAAAATATTGTACAATATAATAATAAGGTTTTTAATACAATATTTCATAAACGTAGTAGCTCCAAGTGATGTGTAAAAAGTGACACGTCAAAAAATTGTAAATAATAAAATAAAGCTACAATGCTTCTTAAAAGAGTGTACTGGCTGCATATGTAAAGAGGCATATTGCATTGTATGCAAAAAACACCACTGTTTATAGGAATTACATTTTAATTGAAGTATGGAGTACTTGAAATAGGATATATATATGTATGTGTGTGTGTGTCTGTCTGTGTGTGTGTGTGTGTGTGTGTGTGTGTGTGTGTGTGTGTATAGTATTAATGTATATTAATAGTATTAAAGTATTAATCAAATAAATCAAATGTATTTATTTATTTATTTATTATAATCTATATATATCATTACCACATAATTTACCATATGGTAATGATTTATGACTGTGACTTGTAGTGTATGCAGGAGAGAAAAAAAAATGTAACTGAGAACAATAAATCAGTAAAACAGTAAATCAACACATGGTAAATATATCAGATACAGTACTGTATGAACAACTTTAAATTCATGCACTTGTGTGTTCAGATCATCAATATACATCCTTAACCTTCATACTGTAAGTTCAGCAAGACTCACTAATTAACGAAAACAAAAATAATACACTTTATCAAAGATCATAAAGAAGCAAAACAATGAACTGGACTGTGAGAGTTGAAAAACTGAAGTGCACATACCTTTGACCCTTTCACACCGCTGCAGTCACACTTCCCACATGATGAGCTTGAACACCCCTGGGGGGAATTGAGAGATTAAATTGTTAAAGTATTTCACTAGGTGGCAGCAAGTGTACATAATATATATATATATGGAATCAGTTAAAACACTACCTTTCAGTAGTCTAATGGAGTTGAATATTAAATTAAGAAATTAAAATGTAAGAATAAGAATGTCATAAATCTCATGGACTGTATCGTTCCCTCAGAGACAATGGTGCTGTGAGACTTCTTATCAATAATCTTGCTGTTACATGTTTTTCATCATCCTGCTATTGGGACAGCTTATCTCATTTTCCTTCACATGACAATCTAGAGTCTACAATTGACAGAGAATTGTTCGCACCGGTTTCTTTCATCCAGTGCTGTTCTGTTGTGCTGTCTAGTTTGTGTCCTGTGTGGTTATTGTATTTTTTTTTTTTTGCTTTATGACATCCCTTGTAATGTCCCACTGTATTATGTGTCGCACCATGGTCCTGAAGAAACAACATTTCATTCAAGTGTATATAGTTATATGGCGGAATGACAATAACACCCAATTGACTCGACTTGAAAATGACATTGTGCTGGTGTTTACACCCTAATAAACAAGTTCTACAGTCTGTGTTGTACAGCCAGCTAGTCCAAATGTTCATTTCTTCATGCTTCCTGCACACCCCCAATCCTCTCCAGTTGTGCTTGGCACTATATCCTGGGAATGATGATGCCCTCATCTTTTACTTCATCCCTACATCTTCCTTTCCCTCTGAGGCCCGTCATTCTTTTGCTTGCATGTGAGACACTTGGCCAAACATTTGCAGCCAAAGTACAAACCTAAGATTCAGACCACCCCTGCCCTCGCAACCCCACCTCCTCCTTTTGTGTTTTGGGTAATTGGATCAGTGTGTGGGTGCTGTGCAGGACCATGAGAACTGCTGCTATCTCAACATTATCTCATCACTGCCTCTGAGTCAGTCCAATCTGACCATCAGCTCCTGTCCAGGCATGGAGTTAAATGACTGTTTGTAGTCGACCTTAGTATAATGACAGATACATTTTAATATTCTAATACAGATAATCAATAGCCTTCATAACATAGTTATATAATACACCAATGTCAATTCTCTCACCACTACTTTTCACCTTTCATACATCCTGGTGGGATTTATCATGTTCACTGCATGACTAAGGTAACTAAGTTGCTTTGCAATCCCTAAAAATCCTGACATACATGAAGAGTCTTATCTCCACACATGTCCACACATCCTTTTATCACTTCAGTACTGTTATAATGGCCATCATCCAATCTCACACTCCAACATGCTAATCTCAGATCTGGATCACATATGCATGGAAACATGGATCTTATTTTCCTTCTTATGCCAGTCTTGCATTCCCTCGAACCCAAACATGATGTGAACAGAAAATAAGACAAGGAACATACAAGACTGATTAGTAGATAATTATCTCAATATGGTCCCTATAGGGCCTCTATAGATGTGGGAAAAACTGTGAGAGTTTAACTACATGTGTATTGTGTGCTTATAAGGACAGAATGCTTTGGGATTGACGTGAGTTTGAGCAATAACATGAAGCCACAGATATATAAACTGTCTTTTTGGCTTTTTTTTTTTTTGTTGTCCTGTCTCAGAATAAACAACTGTAGCTATACAGGAACAGAATAAAGAAGTCATAAATAAATAAAAGAAAGAGAGGGGAGAATGGAGAGAATGAATCAGACCTTTTTCTGTTTTTCAACTGAGCCAAAGCCAAGTTTTCAGGTGAGAAAATCTCACATCAACAGTTTGGTGTGTCTCAGGTGTGGGATTTCATGTGCAGTCTTTTAATCTGTGTTGTAAATGTAAAAGTTTAAAGATTTTCTTTTCTTTCTTTCTTTCTTTCTTTTTTTTTTTTGATCTTGTGGGCTTTCAATAGCAAAACAAAAAAGAGAAAAAGCTGCAACTGATGAAGGGGAAGCGTATAGATGGGACACATGCCAGGCAGTCAGGATAGAGTACTTCCAGGAAGAAAATAAGTTCTTTTTCTCTGAACATTTAAAGGCTAAACGATGATAAGTGTGGAAAGAGCACTGTGAAGCCCAGAACCAGCACTGCATACCAGTGTAAGACGTCATGCTGATGTCAGAGCTATGAAGTGGGAAAAGATTTATACCAGCTATCTGCTCAAATCTAACACCTAAGGGAAATTGCTTATTATACAGGAAACTCCGGTCATTTTGGTTATAAAATAAGAGGAATAATGACTTGGCTATTCAACTCTGTTAAGATTTTTTTTTTATGAATTCCAGCTAAGCTAAGGCTGTGTGACTGGAGGATTCATCCATCTAAACTCAAACATTATCTGACGCTTCTACATGTTTGACTATTTCCATAAGTGTGTTTTCTTCCCCTACACAATTCACCAAATATGAACAAACATGACCTATGAATTAAATATTGCATTCTCTAGTTAAACATCTGAGTCAGGGTATCTTTTTCAATCCAATACACTAGAGTACAGAACCAGTACAGTACAGAGTTCCTTAAGACCTACACTGTATCTTCCAAGTAACATTATTAAATATTATCTAACAATATTAGATAAATCACAGACCAACTCAAGGAATCTATGTATGATATGAGCAAACGGCAATAATCAACAAAAAATATTATCCATTTGTGCATAACTGAATGGTTCATGAATATTTACATATTGTTTAAAATGCTGTAATATCTAAAATGCCACATTATTTTAAGATCCATCCATCCATTTTCTGTACCACTTATCCTACACAGGGTCTCGGGGAGCCTGGAGCCTATCCCAGGGGACTCGGGACACTCTGGACAGGGTGTCTGAGCCATAAATCATTATCTTAAATAGACATTTCAACTGACAGCATTAACTGATGCGTGATTCCTCAACAAGGAACTAAGCGACATCATCCAACCAAGATTTGTTTGTATAGACTCAGTGTAAAAGGCAGCATTTAGATGAAACCAGCCCATGTAGCCAGCACATCTGCTTGTTGGAACTCATGAATCAAACGTGTGAAAGTGCTGTTCAGTGATGTCTCCCAGAATGGTAATAATTGTCCTAATGTGTTGAAATTTCAGGAAACTCTAAACAGACTGATTATGAGGCAATCACCGGTCTGATTTGGGTTTCCCAGAAATCTGATACAGAGTAGTGATGTGTGGACAGAACTCCACAATACCCATATATTTAATCATCAAAACAAGAGGAAAGTTATAAACAAATTAAATTCAGTTTATACATTTTTTAAAGATTGTAAACCCTTTCTTTATAGCTTGTTGAGATGCTAGGGAATGCTGGATTATAGTGTCCTGCTTTTATCTGAAAAGAATGAGTTGTTGTTGTTTTTGCTTGCCAAAAAGTTACAACAAACCCCTTTCTACCAAATAGCTGTGATTTGTCATTTTTTTCTCTTTCTCGTGTGTATCTTTCCATATCTCCAATGCTCTAGAGATGCGTCTTTCTTTCCCTGTCTGGAGCATTTTTGCTGGCATGGTTTGGCTCCATGTATCCCATTAATGGGAAGGCTACTTGCAAATCAATACAGTCTTCTTCCGACTGATCAGCATTATCCTATGATGATATATTTCTATCCTGATGGGCCTGGTGTCTTCCAGGATAACAACACACCCATCTACATCGCATGAGGAATTTTTTGATGATATTGAAAATGTTTAGTCACCAGATTTCAACCCAGTTCAACACCTATGAGAGATTTTAGACTGTATAATTTGTTATATAATCTAAAACGTGTTATTATTTTGTTTAAAGGTCTTTTTTTTCATTTAATGATGCCCCTCAGAAGCTACATAAGATATTTACATGTTTCCCAGAAGATGACATAATAACAATTTACACCGATCAAAAGTTTACACCCCCTGGCTCTTCATGTGTTGTGTTGTTTTCTTGAGCATCAGTGAATGTTTGCATCTTTTGTAATAGTTATGTACGAGTCTCTCAGTTTTCCTCGGTTTGAAAAAGAAAGAATGTACAGGACCTGGAGGATTTTTCTGAAGAACAGTGCACAGTTTAACTGCTCAGGACAAACAAGGGCCTCATGAACAACTATCACAAAACACAAAAACATAAAAAAGTTGTTGATCATTCAGGTAACAACACACAGTATTAAGAATAAAGGGTGTGTAAACTTTTGAACTGGATCAATTGTGTAAATTCAGTTATTATTGTCTCTTGTGAACTATATGTATACATATATTATATGAAATAGCTTATTCAGGGCAGTTCTAAATAAAAACAAAATGCAATTTGAATGATTACAAATTATATAATGTGTGCCACAACTATCAAAGCTTATTATGACATACATAAGGGTGTGAGTGTGCAAACCTCTCCAGTTCAGACATCAAATCTGATGGTACAATTGTATTGATGGAAAATTACTTGTGTAAACCTCTCAATAATATATCCATGCATTGCCTTGTGTTCTGCTCTAGAAAGTCTGTCATCCTATAAGCAGGAAACACAAGTTTCCTATCTTAGTCAATCCTGATTAAATTCCATGGCTCTAACCATTGTCTTAGTACATAACAAAAGACTCTGGACTGGAACCTCTAAAGTCAGGCCAAGTGGAACAGTAGCGAGGAAAGCTAAGTGAACTGGGAGAATAGGAGGAAACATGGGGGAACCCAGCTTGCATAGAGAAGGAACCGTCACCACTTGGATGAGGTCATTGTCCAATATAGTGTAAATACATTTTAATAGTGTTAGATCACATTTGGGAACATCTGGGGCGTTATCTGTTCTCTGTAGTACAACTCACTGGTCAGGAAAAAGAATTTTCTCATAGTCAGTGCCAGAAATATGGGATCAGGCTTTTCTATTGTCTTACAATGCACATATTGAGACTACACTGGTGGGTACATCTGAGGCCACCAGCAGTACATTCCTGATCTGAAATGCACCAACCCACATCTCTGATGAATGCATATTCAAAATCTCTTGTCTCTTGTGCAAAGAATGAAAAAAATAGAACAAGCTGATCATATCACAATACCAATATGCCAGTTTTATAGTACCAGTCTTATCATAGCATGTATGAAAGCACTGGTACATCTACAAAAAACAAAATAAACCCATATTAAGCATTAAATGAGAGGTAGTATTAATCACATACACAGTTTCTTTGCTTCAGTTTTAGGGCCTCTTTTAGGATGTGTAGGATGTCGTCTTCCACAACCTCATCAATTATCCTACATTGCTACTGTATATTTCCCCTGACATTAACTAAGCACTGTTCAGAGGCCAGAATTGATATTTTACACCTTAAGGTTAAGACTAGGAGACTTGATGGAATTTAATCTTCAATCAGTTTAAAATATTTATTACCAGCAGAGAGGAGAAAAGGCAGACACATTAGTCACTAAACACCTCCCACATGGATGGATATGAAGCTCCTTTTTTTCTCTTTGTGCCGTCTGGTCTGAAGGAAGCAGAGACCTTGCAGTGCCTTTGCCATAGATGGTAGATGAGACGGAGCTGGTTTCTAAGCAGCATGGACAAACTTGGTACACACACTTGTTTGAACATGCACAGTCACATTTAAACATTCAAATGTCCTTGCATGACTCTGGATTAATTTACCATTGGGATGGGGAGAAACATGGGACAACACATATACACTCTTACACACATGCTTACACACACAAGCTGTGGTTAACATTTTAGATGACATGAAAGATAGGCCAGATATGCTCACTATGAAGAGTCAATGACTGCCACGAGGGGTGTTTGGAATTCTGTTAAAATAGGAAACTTAAGGCGGGAATTCGTATACATGTATAGGAGAGAGAGAGAGTGAGTGAGAAGGATTGAGAGAGGGAACACTTCAGCTTTTAAATTGTTATGCAGTAGCCACGCTGATGGCTAGGTAAAACCATTCATCAGGCTCTCACTCTGAAGGGTTAATGATGGAAGGAGACAGCCATTCATACTGGCAAAACATAGCAAATGGAAACACAAATGGACCATATTATGACCCCATTAGGCCATCATCCAGTCCAGTAAAGAAGTGACAAGATCCCAAAGAGTCCTTCTCATGCTGATATGGGTTTTTGAGAGCCATAGAGAACCAAGGATCTTCTTGCACTGGTAAGATTATATGAGGATCAGCATATAATATGCTAACTGCTAACCACAATTTGTATAGCGCTTTTAACAATTGACACTGTCCCAAAGCAGCTCTACAGAAATATATATATTCAGGATATAAATTTTAAACGTATGAATTTATCCCTAATGAGCATGCCAGAGGCGACGGTGGCAGACTCAAAAAGGAGCCCATCCCCATCTGGGTGACAACGTATAGTGCAATTATAACTAAATCTCTTCTATAACTGTGTGCTACATGGTCAAATAGTGCAACTGTGTAACCAGGAAATTCATTACCGCGTTCAAATGAAGTCTGTTTTGTTGAACAATCCGTTTTCATTTTCAAATCCATTTCGAATTTCAACAGCATTTAAAAAAAAAAAAAAAAAAACCTCTCAGTCTACAGTGGTAAGAGAACATATGATCAGCTAGTGCTGCAAAAGCCTAGTTTATCTGACACTTCACAGACCTGCCCAAAGATTCAGCTGCACCCAGAGTTCACCTCTGCCCTTCGGATTCTTCACTGGTGTAAACTGAGGTCCTGCCTTAGTCATTAAGTGATATTCTTGTCTCACCTATGACCATGTCTGCATACTTGTACTCATTACTAAATTACTGGCTGAGAACTGACCTACAACATCCAAGACACAACTGAAAACTTTCCACCACGTGCAAGAATCCAAAAAGCTCAGTGCACAGGCATGATATAAGATTTTAAAAAGGATTTCGATGTCAAGGAGGATTTCGATGTTTAAACATGCGGACTGGGAATTCATATTTTGGTGATTGTAATTATTTAATAGTTAAGTAAAACATTTAGAATAGAGTATATACAAACATTGCACACACATTCAAACTATGTTTTATGCACTCAATTATGTTATGTCATTCTGTAAGAATGAAAGCGATTCCAAACCTGAGACGTCTGTTTGTGAAGCTTAAAAAGGTCATTTGGCTTCTTAATCAATAGGTAAAAAAAAAATAACCCAATGATTTGTTTTACAGTTCAGGAGCGCTGCATGAGCAGTAAAATGCATAAAGGCAGTCAAACAGATGATTCCAAGCACATGGCACATGAAACACAATTTTAGCACGTGGGGGGAATAAACAACAGATGCAAAACTCCCTGGCTCTGAGAATGCTAAGCATTAACAAAGGATAAAAACAGAAAAATGAGACCTTAAACAAAAGATGTAATTGTTTGTAGTGCTGTTATGTTGAAACCAAGATCCTTTTTGGAAGCACTTAAAATAGAGCTGTCTTCTGAACAAGGCCAGGGAGATTTTGCAACTGTCCAGTTTCTCATCTGAACAAACAGGGTATTGAGCACAACAGAGGAGGAGGAAGAGAAGAGAAGAATGAGGCTGTGGTCGGTTTTTACAAGCCCAATGCAAACAACTCGTGAACATGTTTCGTAACATCGATAAAGATATGCAAAAGACCCAAGGGAGACTATGCCAACTGCATAGTTCAGTACATCTCAGATGTTTTACAAATAATTTATATACACACATCTATTTGATTAAAGTTCCTAACTGTTAATCTCAGCTACAAATACATGTGGTCAGCTCAAGAACCACCGACAAAAGCTCGCTCTATCCATCTGTCTGCCCCAATTTAACCATTTCTTTCTCATGAATACTGAAGGGATGGAGTGTGGTGACTGAATTTCTCAATATATTTCTGTACAAACTCCATTCGGAAACCACAGAAGAAGCAACAGATCACTAAAGCACTATGACATTTGTTATGGCTAGACAGTTTAATCACATCGCAGCCATAGCACTAGAAATCTAAGATAAACGTATTCTGAGCATGTTGTTTAAAGCATAATGACGTCTTTGCAGTTTGATCTAGTGTGAACTAACAATAAACCCACATCCAGTAGTGACCTGCCCTCAGACAGGATTCCTCTTCCCACGCTGTGTGACACAGGACAGGATGGATTCAAATGGAAACTGACATTATTGCCAAGCCCTATATATAGACAATTATGTTACATGACACAGGTTGCCAAAATGACAAAGTATCTGTGTCTGGTTTCAGTCTGACACAGTCTGGCTGATTTAAACCTCAGGTAAGTGCACTGATAATAAAACTTATGGTTCCTGTAATGCGTTAAGGATAAAGCATGTTTTCCATCCATGGGGGGAAACAGACTTAATTTGCACTCAATTATTATTTCTAAACATAATTTGTAAGGTAGAAAATATAAAAACAATGTCTTCCATTGCAGTTTCAGGTTGGTCTGCACCTCAGCCAGCAATAGCCAGTGTCTGTTTTCAAGATATTAGTGATTTTGTATCTACTACATGTGCTGAACCAGGAATATACTGTATAGTAAACACTACTGTAAGGAACAAAACCAGTATAGAAGCATCAAAATATTACAATATAACCTAGAGGGAAAAAAAATCTGATTTGACACAAGTGCGCATATACACACACCCACACACACACACACACATTGGTTTTATTATCATTGTGGTGGTAAATAATGCTATATCTATCCCTAAACTAAACCTAACCTTCAGAGCTTTTTAAGTTTTTATATACTGTAAAAGCTGCATGTTTGTGCTGTAAGACACAGTGTCTTTTGTGAAATTTCCCCATAATCTTGAATTGTTCATTTTGAATGATTGTAATAGTAATCGTTTATTACTATCATAATGGGGGCCTTTCATTTACTCATTAATCTTCAGTAACCGCTATATCCTAATCAGGGCTGTGGTTGATTCTGAGTTTACCCCAGAAACACTGAGCACGAGGCAGGAATACATGAATGGGAAGCAGGACACCATGTACACACACATTCACACACTCATTCAGACAGACATACATTAACCAAAACTTAGGATCGAAGAGGGGACCCTGGAGCTTTGAGGTGGCAATGCTAACTGCTGCACCACTTTGATGCCCTAATGGGGACATTTATTTTACCCAAAGACAAAATCTTTCTCTCTCTCTCTCTCTCTCTCTCTCTATCTATCTATCTCTCCCTCTCTCTTTCAAATACACATACATATAATTGCATTAATTGCATACACATTAAAATACTTTCACTATCTTTATTTAAGCTTGTTCTATATAATTTGGTATACAAGACTGCACTGGGTTTATCAATATCTCTTCGTACCTCCATTCTGTCAACAAATAATAGTTTTATTCACTGATGTGGTCTCAGAGCAAAATGCATCATGATTGGTTTAGTTATACGTCCAGTCAATTTCTGCTCTCAAAATATATTTCCATTGATTAATATACAGTGGGGGAAATAAGCATTGAACGCGTCAACATTTTTTTCAATAAATATATTTCCAATGAGGCTATTGACATGAAATTTTCACCAGACATCAGTATTAATTCAAGAAGTCCATAAATAAAGTTATGTGTAATAAAGTGGAATGACACAGGAAAAAAGTATGGAACACGCTAAAAAAAAGCAGTTCTCCAAGTCAAGGTAAGGCAAGGAACCAGCCGAAATAAATAAGTAGTTAGAAAGTAATTATACCTGCTATCTGTGCAAATTAATATCAGCCGGGTTAGTAAATTGATCTTCTATAAAAAGGTTTTTAGTTACCAAGGTGTCACACAAGAATCATCTCATGATGGGTAAAAGCAAAGAGCTCTCCCAAGACCTTCGCAACCTTATTGTTGCAAAACATTTTCATACAAATACAGATGTATTTCAAAACTTCTGAATCTTCCAGTAAGCACCACTGGGGCCATTATCCACAAGTGGATGCAACATCACTCCGTGATCAACCGGACACGCACTGGAGCTCGTCGCAAGATTTCTGACCAGTGAGTCAGAAGAATAGCCCAAGAGCCAAGGACCAATCTGAAAGAACTCCAGAAACACTTGGAGGCAGCAGGTGCCATCGTCACAGAGAAAACAATAGGCAATGCTCTCCACTGCTCACGTTTACCCCGCAAGACTCCATTACTAAAGAAAAGGCATGTCGAAGCTGGTTTAAAGTTTGCTACAACTCATTTGGACAAGCCTATGAAATACTGGGAGAGTGTAGTCTGGTGAAACGAGAGCAAAATTGAACTTTTTGGCTGTTATACTACACACCATGTTTGGAGAAGAAATGGCACTGCACATCACCCTAAAAACACTATACCAACAGTGAAGTTTGGAGGTGGAAGCATCATGGTGTGGGGCTGTTTTTCATCACATGGTACTGGCAGACTTCATATAATTGAAGGAACGATGAATGGAGCCCTTTATACCGGGAGATTCTGCTGCCATCCACCAGGATGATGAAGATGAGATGTGGATGGACCTTCCAGCAGGACAACGATCCAAAAAATATTCAACAAAAGGAAACTCTCAATTGATTTCAGAGAAAAAGTCTGAACAAGATTTAAAGACAATATGTTTAGAAGAATGGGCCAAACTCACACCTGAATACTGCGACCCATTAATTTCTTCATACAGAAAGCGTCTTGAAGCTGTCATTACAAACAAAGTCTTCTCCACTAAGTATTAAATACATTTCAGTTAGCGTCTTCAATAATTTTTCCTGTGTCATTCCACTTTATTACACATAAATTTATTTATGGACTTTTATGTTTGGATTTCTTTATATGTGTAGATTTCTTGAGTTAATACCAAAGTCTGGTGAAAACATCATGTGAATAACCTCATTGGAAATATATTTACTGAAAAAAATGTTGACGCGTCCAATACTTATTTCCCCCACTGTATTTGTGCTACGCAGTTTGAAAAAAATATATAAATTTGTGAAAATTTGATACGTAAAAATATACTCGCACTACCAGAAAAAGAGGCCCACAGCCTCTGGTTTCATCTGTGTGCTATAGGGACCTTTGTAGGAAATAAACTAGCCTTCCTGGCCTTTCAAACAATAGCAGGATCAGGCTGCATATGAAACATTGCATTAAGAGTGGTTCTGTATGCAACAATGGCAAACTGTTCTCCTAGGAATTGCATGGAGGTCTGTAAACGCCTGCTTATAGATGCGAAAATGAGGCATTTACTGATTTTTCTCAATGACGAGGTTCTCTCTTGTTTTGGAAGAATGCAACCAGGGTCACATTAGAATGCTTTTCTGTGCTTAATTACCATATGTGTTTGAGAGAACCTTTTGATAACATCCATCCGATCAGACTCCGTTTTTCTGTAACCATGAGATACATCCATAAAGGCCAAAACAATGAACGGGTCTGACTGCTCAACCATAATGCAATGCAGAATTGAAAAATCACTGTCATGTATCACTGTCGCAATGGGTTAATATATGTGTGAAGCAGTTCAAAATGTGTGATTCTGCTTCTCAATATAGGACAATGTTACACTCTTTATAAAGGAAGACAGTGCTCTGTGTGTGTATAAGTGATTTCAGAATTGGGTGTGTTTCTGTCGAGTCCTCTGTCCCATCAATTAGATCAACATGTAATTAAGTGAAACTAATCACAAATTGCATCATACCAAAAAGTCAATTGTTTAAAAAAACAAAACAAAAACCAAACACAAGGCCAAATACCCCAGGTGTGTCATGACACCCTCCCTCAAGAACAATTTATATGGCCTAGAGCAGTGATGGACTGCATGTCCATTAGCACCTGTTTTGAGACCCACAAAGCCAGCTGCACAAACAAGCCTCCAGAAAACACTAAATGTGCTCAGTTAATATGATATCTTCCTGGTGGTTAGACGTTAATTTACCTTAGGACTTAACAATGTCATTTTAACTAAATTTGTTTAGATGCCTTTAGACATGATTCTGCTCAGAGATACCTCTAATGGGACTCCTGTGCCCAAACAACTGACAGTCCCACATGACCATGACCATGCAGTTTAGATTGTAGCCATGGCAATAAATTAAATAAAGAGAGTAAAGCTATGTCTGAAACTGCACCCTGTTTGCTGTAAAGTGCACTATGTCTGAAAACATTTTGTGCAGAACATCCACCCGGGAGCGTTATTAGAATGTTCAGTAATTATTCCACAAGTTTCAATAAGGATAAACTACAACATTCCAGAATCAAATGTTTGCTTCAAAGTGTTAATTTAACATTCTTAACACAGTTTACTGAAAAATTTGTTACAGTAACGTTGTAGGAATGTTCACTTCCTAACAAGCTGGGATATGCAAAGAAAAGAATTTCACTGTGATTTAATGTATATGCGACAAATAAAGGCTTCTTCTAATAAACAATATGAATACCCAGATTCTTATGTAAACGTAACAGATTCTTGAAGAACCAAATGTTCCACAACTGTAATGTTCAGAAAATGTTTTGCTAACCTAAAATCATGAGTTGGTCAGTGCACTCATGAAATGTAGCTACTGCCTTACATTTAGTGTTCCACAATGCACTTTGTTGCTTGTAGAGAATAGAGATCCTTCTGGAATCATATGGACACAAGTAGGATGTTTCTTTACTACAACATATGTGCCCCTTTGCTATTACTATTGATAATCAAATATTTTTGCCTCAATTTGGCCCTTGAATTTAGGAAGTGTTTTGGAACTCATTAGAGCTAATGCCAGGCTAAGACATTCGCTTCTTTTTCTAATGTTGTCATCTTTAGGGATTTGATTGACAAGGCAGGTGGAAGGCACAAAAGGATGTGAACAGTTGAACAGGCAATCTGCCAGTGCTGAGACCAAAGGATCTGCTACAGCTATTCTCCAGGCTCAAGCTATCATTTCAGTGCAGGAAGCTGATATTCCACAACTCCCAATGGCCAATTCATCCCCCGCAAATCACAGCATGGGTAATCTGAGAAGTCTCAAAGTTTAAGACTGAATTTATTATTGCTGTTAGGATGAATAGGTGATGGACTCAACTGTACAAACAACCCAAAGGTTTACTGGTGTCACAGATACAAAAGGACACCTCCATTGTGTAAAACACATGTAGATTTGTGTCTGTAACAAGCCATGTGTGTTCCTTTCTTTCCCTATAGAAAAAAAGATGACAATAAACGGTGCTGATTTATTACTTTCAAATTACATAAGTGCAAACCATAAGATGAGAGTTCTAAACAAAATACTGTTTGTGTTTGGATTTATGAGACACTTTGGCTATGTTGGTGATCTTTGGGTAGTGAAGTGGGTTAATGACATCAAAGCCCAATGACTCTGTTCTCCAAGACCACCCAGAATTTTTGTATGCTCACACCCAAGCATTTGTAAAATGATATGCAAACTAGATCAATATATAAAGGAAAATTATCTCAGACTAGTGGTGGGTTATAGACCATAGAAATCAACTTGACTGTTTCTACCATGGTTCAGAAAAACAATAAAGGAAACTCAAGTACATCCTATTAGCAGGTAGCTAAAATGTTTGCCCAAAGGTGTTTCTCAGTTAAAGACAATCCCAGTTAGTGGACATGATTGGTTAGAAGCTATTCTAGTTACTTTTGCTGGAAGAAGGAATATATGTCTCGCTTTTTAGCTTCTAAGTAAAAGCCGTAACATTAGCTAGCTCAACAGGAAAATCATGCTGATTTTCCTCTACAAACTTAGGAGCATCATTCCAAGATCTAGGATTTAGGGCTCAAAAGAAGAATGATACTTATAATTTCTGTGAAACATTTCCTAATTAACAGCTAGCCACAGCATCCTAAACAATAAACACAATAGTTTCCATCTAAATAGCAACATCAACTTAATTCCTGTCCAAATTGGGGAAACTTTGCTATTTCTTTTATCATTGAGGTCCTAACTAGTTTTAATTTATCAGAGTATGCATTCAGAAACACGTCAAATGCTCCAAAAAATAACTTCTACTAAACTGTAATTCAATTAATATTTCCAAACATAGCATTAAAATATTTTTGGCACAAAACTGGCTGAAAATGTTGGCTATGTCACCCACGCCTCTCTCACACGACGGGATGCAAATGGACAGAGAGTCAGGAAGATAAACAGTAGTTACTGTTATTTCCTCTGTTGTTAAATTTTTTACATTCCTCCCCTGACAGAGAGCAGAACAGTAAGATCTGTACAGGATGGTCAACATATGAGTGGGGTGAAGTCTATCATGATTTTCCTCCTGGCCTTCAATCTTCATTCACTATTCCCTTCCACACACCCACCTTAAAAACATGCCTCTTCCAGGAATCTGACAGATAAAGCAAAGAAGCAGGATACACAGGATCATTTCAAATCTAGTAAGGTGGAATTTGTATAATTTGGAAGTAGTAGTACATACTAGTAACTAAAAATACATTTCTTTTTGGATTCATGGAACACTTGAGTTTTAGTATTATAGGTTTATTATAGGTTTAACAGGATGCCTCCCCAAACAATGTGGTGTTTCAGCTGCATCATTCCAATTCACTCAACTACTTGTCGGTTCAACATGCCGTACACTGCATTTGATTCAACAAGGATTTATTTTATCCCTCAACCTTTGCAAGGTTGATTAATCTCAGGAAGTGAAAAATTTGGCAGGTACACTAATCTGATAGGAGCTAATCTGGACACACATGGGAATCTCGGAGAATAAACAAAAACAGTAATAACTTCTTGGAAGTTCAGCCAAGCTCAAATTATCAGGACCACCAGCTTCATATTAATGTAAATCTACAGGCAGATGAATAACAAAACTGTTACTCAAAACTACTTCAGGACTGTTTGTACTTGGAATTCTTTTTTTCCCACCTAGCATTACAATCTGGATCATTCTGCACTTCGCTCTGATTAATTTGAGACAAGAAAACACTGTTTGCATAGTAGAGCAAGAAGCTCTTAAACTGTAAAATTGTAAGTAAATATGGTAATGCTATCTATTAAATTGATTTCCTTAAGATAAAAAATCTATCAAAAACTATATTTCAGGTAGACGGTAGAGATCATCATGATCTAACTGAGCTCCAACTTTAGGGTTTTGGTGAGGCAGGACAACATTAATAATGGCATAGCCTCAAACTAAATTAAGTCAGAAGTCTATCACACTTTACCTAGTGAATTTTTATCTAGTGTTTTTGTTGTTTTTTTTGTTGAGATTGATACAGCTGGTTTGTTTCCTGTGAGACACGCATAGAAGAGCTAATATCATTAACCAGGGTTGCCAAGTTTCAGCAAAATTTCTAGACCAACTCCATCTGCTTTTGTTTGTGGAATTCTAATCTATTTCATTCCAATTATTTGCTATAAAACAGGATCTTAACAGCCGCAGAGTATTTTTAAACTAGCCCAATTTGCCATAAAAACTTTCTCATTAACTGTCCCCCAAACTGAAAATAATCATAGAACAAACATTGGACAGTGTGAATCCTGCCCCAATGGGCCTCTATTAGAGCTTGTTGCAGTTCCCACAAGATGCAATAACAACTCTATGGAAGCTAAATAGGGTAGTGTGTTTTCTGCCCCAAGGTTGCATCTATCAAATAGCAACTTTTTTTTTTTTTTGTCGGTCAGTCAAAGAGGTAATTAGTATATTCATGAAATACTAATGTATGGAATCCTTAATGAGGACTTTATAAAGATTAACGATTATTGACAGGCGGATATATGAGGGCCTCTGTCTCACCTGCCCTTATGTATAAGCTGCTAATGGTCAAGAAGTAGTTACTGTCTTTAGTATGGGAAAAAAATTAATCAAATCTTTATTATACAGTTATCTTCCACAGTGGCCTACTGGTATGTTTAATTTAAGCATTACTGTGAACTCCAGTTAACTGACTGTTAAGCCAAACTAAGCTTTAGGTGATCAGCATAGGTCTTATAGGCTCCAAGGATACAAACAGGAAAGTGGAAAGAGTGTTAGCTAAAGTGCAAGTTCAATCTGTAAAAAGTAGAATTCAACAATGTTGTGCAAGAACTTCTCCAAGGGACTATCACTAAACGTAAGCAGTGGGCGTTTCAGGCCAGTAACTATTCCAGACATTCACATCACCAAGCACTTGTATTCAGAAATGGTTTTTGCATTAATTGAAAATGGTTCGTAAATTCCAAGAGAACCCATGTCACACCCCTCTTCATCTCCCTCCACTGGCTTCCTGTAGCCGCCCGCATCAAGTTCAAGGCCTTGATGCTCACCTACAAGACCTTGTCAAGAACAGCACCCTCCTACCTCAACTCTCTCCTGAAGGCCTACGTTCCCTCTCGCAATCTGCGAATGATTAGCGACCGACGTTTAGCAGTTCCAACTCAGCGTGGCGCAAGGTCCCTTTCCAGAACCTTCACACTAACTGTTCCTCAGTGGTGGAATGCACTTCCAATCTCAATCCGGACCGCAGAATCTCTCACCATCTTCAAAAAACAGCTAAAGACCCACCTCTTCCATGAACACCTAACCAACTCATAATAAAAAAATAATAATAATTTTAAAAAAAAATGCACTTACACCTCTACTCTGCACTTTGCTTCTTCTGGAATTCAATTAATAGATCTTGTATGGTAGCACTTCTTGTATTGTTCTCTGCTTGATATATCGCTTTGCTTGTATCATTCTCATTTGTAAGTCGCTTTGGATAAAAGCGTCTGCTAAGTGAATAAATGTAAATGTAAATGTAAATTATCCACTGTTAATGTTTGACACAAAGTTTATATGGAATGACAACACTTGAATGAAAAAATTCCACGCCCAGGAATCATAATCATATTGAATTATGTATTTAGCACGCATTTAGTGTTCTCTAAAGGTTCTCTTAAGGTTCTCTAAATCCCTCACCAACACTCCCAAATGATGTTCATTGTTAAAAGGGGGACTAGGGACTCTATCTTTTAATTTTCTCTGGAAATTGAAGACATTTAAGTGAATTAAAATTTAAAGCTAGATGTTAAAATGGTATAAATACAAGCTAAACTACTTCTAATTTAGATGGCGGTTTTAATCTCCTGAGCTGCTACATACTCTCGACTACTTTATAAACACAGATCATGCACAAGTATAGGGATAATATGATTTATATTCAAACGAGTGTTTATGTGTTTATGACACTTTCTGGTATCTTTCACCCCACCCTTCCAAATCCAAGCTGCCTCCACCCAGTTTCCAGAGGTCCTGACCCACAGAGGAGGGGCCAGCATGCACTAAAGAATGGACAGACAGACTTCTTATCTGTCCAGTAACAAGATGAACAGATGAACCGTGGTACTAAAAGGCATCACATCTAAACTATTAGGCTACATACTGTAGTTGTTTGTATTAGTCCAATAAGACAGAATGTTATGGGTAAACTAACAGGGTATAACGACTTCCATATTTGATCATATCATAACAGGTACAATATGAATATAATATTAATTTATATATCCAAAGCATACAAAGTACAGTTTTACTAAAAAAAAAAAAAAAAAAATTGGTAAGTATTATTCAGTGACATGTAGTCTACACTATTTATTTATTTATTTTTTCCAAAGTCGTGTTGCCTTTGATCTCATAAAATGTTCAGTGGTAATAAAGAGTGATGGATAGTAAACAGTGATGGCTCTAACTACTGTCTTGAATACCGACTCAGATTTCGCACTTTGCACACGATCTGACAAATGTCACAAGCAAATAAATAAACAAACAAACATATTGTATGAAGTGAACTTACCTCCGCTCTGCTCGGGTCTGCTCTGAACAAAACGGTTGCCAGAAGAAACATCGAGCCGCTTAAGACGCGCATGGCGCCTGCAGCTGATCTTCACAGCGCTACAGATAGACACACAAACGCGGCTCGTCCGCCGGTGTTCCTCCTGAAATATCTACTTTTATTTATTATTTTTTGCTCTGGAGCCTAATGTACAGGTTTTGTCCGCATCTTTGCTCTGGACGTTATGCTGATCTGTTCAAACCAACAGCTCCTAGATGAGTGTAACACACACACATACACACCCCTCACACCCCCCAGACCTCCCACTAACTTCAGCACGTCCGAGCACAGCCCTGTGTGCCAAACAAGCACTCACTTTTCAACATAGTTGAGAGAAAGTATCTCCAAAGTCCGACAGACCAAGCAGAGATTAACATTTGGCGTCTAAAAGAAGCTTGGACAGTCGGATTTCAGGACTTTTATTTTATTATTATTATTATTATTATTATTATTATTATTGTCTTCCAACGTGCGCGCGCGTCGCTTTCGCCTATCCAGGAGCGCGAGTGCTGAGGTAAGAGCGCTCACTTTGATTAATTCCGTGTGAACTTGAGGAGTGTGTTTTTTAAGTGGTGTGTTTACAGTTTGGAATGTATTTTGTGCATAAACACAACCGAGAATCATTCATTTCAGGGTTAACGTTCTTTCCCACCCTAAATTTCCCGTGAACACAGCAGGCTATGTAGGTTTTGTTTAGAAATAAGTTTGTTGTCAGCCACGAGCACTGCACGTCATATGTTAGCTGTATGCTAGAAGTTATGGTGTATAGTTCCTTTCTTCCATATACTTTCGCTCTGGAAATCTAATAAACTCTTACAAAACTGTAGGTGGTGTGTGTGGTGCTGCCATGTGGTAACGGCGTTCCTGAGTGAGCGTGTAGGAGAGAGAGAATGAAATGTAAATTGCGGATGGAGGGAGTGATGCAGCCACAGCACCGGGGAGTAGTGAAAATCCTGAGGTAAACTCCACCAACACTTTAGACATTGCTTTTATAACGCATCCATAAATACACCCCAATCATTTGCGTGATTTCTCTCATGCTTTTTTTTTGTTTTGTTTTTTTAGGGTTCTTTTGATTTGTCTCATCGTTCTCGTCCTGACGACAGAAGTTAACGCAGTAAGTTGTTTTATTATTAAAAGGAGGCTATATGATGCGCATCACTAGCGTGCCAAACTAGGCACTTCTCAAGTGGGAGTGTCCAGGGAGTGTTGAAGCAGGGCTGGGCCTGATATTTAACCCTGTCAAATGAATGTGCACATTGGTGATCGGATCATTTTACTGACTCGGATCTTTGAATGTCGTTCAGCAAAATGAACGAATCATTTTTCGAGTCATTTCGTTCATTTCAGCAGAATATGATTAAAATGTTACATGCTAAATTCCCCAGCACATGTAGTACTTACGCAAACGTCGATCACATTTGGAATATAAAATAAACTATAGGCTAATGCAGCCGAGGCCCAATTATGAGAAACAGAAATGATTTATTAATAGCTTAGCTGGTCTTAGTTCACCTCAAATCCCGATCCAAGTCGTTCCTTCTTTTGTCACGTTATATTTGTCACGTCTGTTCCCCGGAAACAGAAATTATTAGTTCACGTCTCGAGTCTCCGGGTTCGAGTCGTTTGTTTGTCCGGTGACTGCCCCATAGGCTGAATGCAGTGGGGTTGTGACATGATGAACGAACGACTCGAACACGGAGACTTGAGACGTGAACTAATAATTTCTGTTTCCGGTATTGCATGGTGCATTGCCTATGGGACTGTCACCAGAAGAACGGACGACTCGAACCCAAAGACTCGAGACATGAACTAATAATTTCTGTTTCCTGTACAGAATCTATGGGGGTGTTGCAGCGCATGCGTGGTCAAAAATGAACAGATCACTATCTGAGACTCGTTATTCCCAAGTGATATTAAAGATTCGTTTAAAATGAACGAATCGTTCATGAACGACACATCACTAGTGCACATTAAAGCTCTATAATATATACAGTGACGATTCGGTTATTGTTGTTGGTGTTGTTTAAAATAATTCCAGTGCATAAATCCACTTCAAATTTCGTGTCTTTGACTTGTATGTATGTATTCCTTATCTTTTTTTTAATTTTTTTTTTTAAAACAAAATTGATATGGAAGAAGTTTTGGACACTATATTATACACTCGCTGAGCACTTTATAAGGAACAATATACTAATACTGGGTAGGGCCTCACTTTGCTCTCATAACAGCCTCAATTATTCATGACATGGCTTCCACAAGATGTTGGAAACATTCTGGTCCATGTTGACATGACTGCATCACACAGTTCCTGCACATGTTTTAGCTGCACTTTCATGCTGTGAATCTCCCTTTCTACCACATCGCAAAACTGTTCTACTGGATTCAGATCTGCTGACTAGGAAGGCCACTGAAGAACATAGAATTCATTCAACATGATCATTGTCATGTTCATGAAACCAGTTTGAGATGACATTTGGTTTGTGACATGGTGCTTTATCATACTGGAAATAGTCATTAGAAGATGGATAAATTGTGGCCATGAAGGGATGCAGATGGTCAGCAACAATACTCAAATAGGCTTTGGCATTGAAATGATGATTGATTGGTATTACCGGGCCAAAGTGTGTCAAGAAAACATTCCTCACACCATTACACCACCTCCCCCAGCCTGGACTGTTGATAAAAGGCAGCTTGGGTCCTTGGATTCATACTGTTGGCACCAAATTCTGACCCTATCGTCTGCCTCAGCAGAAATTGAGATTCATCAGACCAGGCTATGGTTTTCCAGTCTTCAACTGTCCAGTTTTGGGTGAGCCTGTGCTCACTGCAGCCTCAGCTTTCTGTTCTTGGCTGACAGAAATGCAACACAACGTGGTCTTCTGCTAGTGCAGCCCATCTGCGTCAAGGTTTGAAATGTTGTACATTCTGAGATGCTTTTCTGCTTTACTGTTACTGTAGCCTTTCTGTCCGCTCGAACTAGTCTGGCCATTCTCTGTTGACCTCTCTCATCAACAAGGCATTTCTGTCTGCAGAACTGCTGCTCACTGCATGTTTTTTCCCTATTGCACCATTCTGAGTTAACTCCAGAGATTGTTGTGCGTGAACTGCACCAAGATGCACCTGTAAAAGCATTTAGACAAATCTCTTTTGGAACAGTCAGAAAAAAAAAACAAAAATAGAACTCTTTGCCAAAAATTCAGCTTGCTATCTTTAGAGAAAGAAGGGTTGTGTACATGAGCCCAAGAACACTGTAACTCAGTGAAGTATGGAGGTTGGAGCATTATGATATGGGGCTGCTTATCTATGAACAATACTGGGGAATTGCATATCATTGAAAGAAACATGAATGCTGCAATGTACCAGGACATATTAGATGAGAATTTAATCTCATTAGCCAAGAAATTGAGTCTGGTTAGTACGACCCTAACATACAGCCGAAATAACTCAAGAAGGTCTTGCTTGGCCCTCTTCTGACTTGAATCCGGACTCTTCTGCAAAGTGTGCACTTCTCAAATGGGAGTGTCCAGGGAGTGTTGAAGCAGGGCTGGGTCTGATATTTAACCCTGTAAAAGGAATGTGCACATAAAAGCTCTAAAATACATACAGTGAGGATTTGGAGGCTTTTGTTGTTGTTGTTTAATATAATTCCAGTGAATATATCCACTTCAGATTTATACACATAATGTCTTGACTTTGTATGTTTAAATAGTAACAAAAAATGTATGTATTCCTTAGTTACTGGACACAAGTTTTGGACACTGTATTATACACTCACTAAACACTTTATTAGGAACAGTGTACTAATACATTAGCCAAGAAACTGGGAAGAGTCTGGGGATTAAGACCCCAAACATACAGCCAGAATAACAGAAAAAGGTCTTGCTTGGCCCTCTTCTGACTTGAATCCCATTGAAAATTTATGGAGGATGATTTATGGACAATTTGCCAAGAGGAATGGGCCAAAATTGAACCACTATGGGGAACGGTGACTTCTTGTGGTTGACGTCCCAAAGCTGTAACTGCCAACAACAGCTTTGCAACAAGGTACTAATGTTGTTAAGTTTTTGTGTCCATATACTTTTTTGTGCATATTTATGAGTACAAAGGTAAAATATATAATGTGTGTAAATTTGAAGTGCAAATTTACACACATTTTGAATTTTTTTATAGATCATGTTTAATTATTCTGTGTTTAAAAGTCCTGATGTAGTACTACACTAATCCCAACAATCAGAGACGCCATGAAAACATAATTGTTGTTGCTGTAATGCATGGCCGTATCTCTGTCAGATATCATCTGCTTGTTTAGGGATAAGAAGACGACTGTAGGAAGTAGTGAAAGTAACTTCATATCAAGCCATGCATTGAAGCACATAATATCTGAGGGACAGTTTTAATTCCTGTTAAAGACAGTATGTAGGACAATTCATGGGTTTCTGGTTTTAGTAAGTGTGTCAGGATAGCAGAGACCCAGGAGGTAACTAGCTAGTTAATTAGTAAAGCCCCTGGTTTCAAACATGGCTTCAAATGTTAAAAAATCTGTGTAATTAAAGATGGCATTTAATAATCATTTAACAATAATAATTTTAAAAAATGTGTATGTTACTACAATTCAGTTATAACTAAAAGCATTGCAGCATACTCTGTAGAAGCAACATGCATATCACATCTTGTTTAATAAAATGGTTTAAAAAGAGCTTTTCTGTCCTCTAATTTAAATGCCTACGAGCATGGAGTGACGACCAGGTCGTTATCCATTAATGGTCATAAGTTTTTCCGGTGAAGCTTGCCGTCATATTTTTCCATATAAGGTTGTGAGATTTTATCATACAAACATGGAAAACAGTCTGAAACTGTCTTGTGCAACAATGACTTTTAGACAAAAGTATAGCTTGCCTACCTTTTTTCTACTATTGTCTCAATCAAAACAAAACCTTATGGGACACGGTATTAGACATGTTTAGGTTCTGATTGCAGGGCTTTTGTTTTGTTTTTAGATCTAAAACAGAAGCAAACCAACAATGTTTTTACATTTGTTCATCAATAATGTCCAATGCTAATGCAATGCAATGCTAATATAACTAAACAGAAGCATGTCGTGCTTCCAAAACATGCTATTGGCCACTACAGCGAAAGGTTATATAAGAAATTAAGGGATGAAGTGATGCACGTCTTCTGCTAATAGTCTGGGAAAACACCAGGCATTATTGTTTGTGATCTGAGGATTGACTATTGTATGTTAGCTTTGTTATCCATTATAGAAGTACCGTAAAGGTCAACACAGGCATTTTTGTTCAAAGGTTAAGACCCACATGGGAAAGATCAAATTTCACTCATATGTGTGTGTAGATTTGTTCCTGTCCTATGTGTTTTTCTTTGTACATTTTAAATGTCATGAAACTTTTTTGCCATCAGAGATTGGGGAAACCTTATAAGTGGTTTTGGAACTACTGCTACTGGCATTCATTATATTGGTTTCACATGTTTTCCAGCAGAATACCATGTACTAGGAGTTACTACAACTCTGCAGTGGTATATTAATATCATACTTTACCTTCTCAGAAGTAAAGTAATTTGCCAAAGTGGAAGAAAGGAGCTCTGTGTTTTAGGCCTTATCTGATTTTGTGCTTTCCTGATGAAAACCTTGTGACAGTGTCAGAGCATACTTAATGCATTGTGTTGGTCCATGAGCCACACTGATTATAGACCTGCAGGAGAAGCTATTTTCAGACCAGCATCATTCAAGAATTCTCCACAACCTCATCAATGCAATGTACTGCCTGCAGACCTAGCGAGAGTCACGTAAACATGTCTGCCTGAGTCTACAGTTGTAATCAAAATTATTCGTCCTATCAAATCAGGTTTATTGTCAAAATTGACAGACTTTGAGCTGTTTGCAATGAACAAATCAAACAAAAGCAATTGAAATAGTTCAACATAACGGATGAATGAAGCATTCATTGTGCTGAACTATTTCAATTGCTTTTGTTTGATTTGTTCATTGCAAACAGCTGAAAGTCTATACATTTTGACAATAAACCTGATTTGCATAGTCTGATTTAGTAGTCATAAATTGGTTTTCTGTCTAAATACATCATAAATTAACTGAAACTTTCTAAAGTGTGGTCTACTGTTTCTGGGACAGCTGGTCTCCATCCAATTATGCTTACACATACTGTTTGTGCATTACCCATGTGACAAATAACCTCATTTTTGGCTTAAATCCAGGTGTCTGTATTTGTAAAGCGATTGTTTACATGACCATTTCAATAATCTGAACAGTACCGAAATCAAGTAACATCTTAGTAGTACTAGTAAATGTTTATAGTTGCATAGAATAGTGAAAATAGCATAGAATGGGTGGCCATTTATTAAAGTACATAAGTATGTAAATGGATATACTTTTGGAATTTGTCCCTTTTTTTTATAATTTATTTTTGGTATATTATTTACAGGTGTTTTTTGAGGCTGAATTAACATAACCACAATAGTGATTATACACACTAGCATGAGTCAATGAAAGATGCATTTTAACTAAATGGCTGATGTTTCATATTAAGTGTGCGATAGGATTTCCTCCCTTTCCCAGGAAATATGCTGGAGCTATTGGAATAAGAATAATTATCCCATATGTTTCCTTAGAGTCAAGTCTTGAGAAAATCTCAGTATTTCCTTATGGGCCATGTAATCAAATTAGAAGTGGTATTAAATTGCACCAGACAGTAGAAGAGACAGCAGTTGAAAAACCACTAAAAATGCAAGGAAAACATATAGAACAAGATTCTTCATCTTGGTGAAATCATCTGTTAGGTTTGTGAATTGAAAACAGTTCCCAGATAAATCCCTAAAGTCAATGCATTGTATCCGATTCATGCAAGGGTATCGTATGTTCGTATTATTAAGTAGAATTCAAAATGGGTTTGAACATGATGATCACATACTTTCCCATGCACATTCTTTTTTAGACATTATATGGTACTTTGCTAATATTACTGTGACGGTCTGGGAAAAATTACCAGCTGCTGTGTGGCTGAATTCCACAGAGGGGGAAAAAAAGACATGAAAATGTTTTGATTAACTTTTTAATCTTTAATCTTAGTGGTTAGCACGGTCGCCTCACACCTCCAGGGTCCAGGGTTCGAGTCCCGCCGGGGCCCTGTGTGTGCGGAGTTTGCATGTTCTCCCCGTGTTGTGGGGGTTTCCTCCGGGTACTCCGGTTTCCTCCCCCAGTCCAAAGACATGCATGGTAGGCTGATTGGCGTGTCTAAAGTGTCCGTAGTGTATGAATGGGTGTGTGAATGTATATGTGATTGTGCCCTGTGATGGATTGGCACCCTGTCCAGGGTGTATCCCGCCTTGTGCCCCATGCTCCCTGGGATAGGCTCAAGGTTCCCCCGTGACCCTGAAGGAAGAATAAACGGTATAGAAGATGGATGGATGGATCTTTCATCTTTAGCCTGCACAAAGATGTCTAAAGCCTTGTTAGCGAAGTGTCGTTTCATCACACAGTGTTGTTTGAGAGTCTAATCATTTCAGCTTGTAAACAGAAGGTAAAAACTTTCTGAAAATATCTGCGTTGCAGCTGGAATAGAATTTTTAGATGCACTTTTCTCCTTTCTCCACATTTGAAGGTAACCAGAATTTAAAATCCTATAACTTTACTTTTTGGGTGAGATCAGAGGCACAAAATACTTGCATAAGTGTACATTTATAGTATTACTTATAATAGCTGTATTTATACTTTACATGAGTATAGCTGAAAATGAATACCATTGTACCCTTACTTCATTACATTTGCAAGAATAAAAAAACTTTTTACTCCTAACATTTTAATTTAGACTTTCAAAGAACTTGTTCAGTTCGAAGTTCAGAAACATGCCAGTTCGCCATCGGCTGTGCTACACAATGTCGTTAATATCATAGCTAGCTGTGTGTGTTTGACGGTGCACAAGCCACTGTACTTCACTGTGGAACTTGAGGATGAACACCCCTCATATGAAATTCTAGCTAAATATTACAAACATACCTAGACTGAATGATGCTTTCAGGCAACATTGTGTAAAACAAGAAAACACTACTTTAACAAAACAAAATCATCTTCTTAGTTCTAGAAGGATTAGTAATAAAAGTTCATAGTAAATAAAAGTTTTTACATGAAAACATGACTTTAACTTCACTGTCTCAGCTAAACGCATTTACATTTCACTTTTAATACTTGAGTACATTTAAAAGTAGCACCTTTATTTACGCTTGAGTATATTTCTGGCAGGATACTTCCACTGTTAACTGAGTAAGATTTTGACATATTATCTATACTTTAACTTAAGTATAATTTCTTAGTACTTTGTACACCTCTGGTTGAAATGGTTGATGTTAAAGAGAAACATGTTTCAGTTCAGGAAAGCAGTACGTTTCAGAACTGTATATAGTAGAATGTCACCACGTGAAAGGTTTTCCCAGGCCACCCCACATTACATAGACATTGTCTGTGAAAATGTTTTGCATATTTGCCACTGCTAGTTTAGCTGTGTCCATCCTCTTTGGGGAAACCCCTCTGAGTATGGCATGGTTTTGTCTGCAGGTGCTCCCTGAGGCTGTATGGTGTATGTGAGAGTAGGTGGGTGTACCTTTGGATTTGCATGAGAGGAAAGGCGTTGATCTAGGCAGAGCGAGATGTCTATGAGTGATAAGAACAGGAAAATGGTCGCAATATCATATGCCAAAATAATCCGCTCTGAAACAGGAGACAATTGAGGGAAGATCTATTGTGTTGGATTGAAGGAAATGGGAAAGGAATTGATCCTTGGATGAGAAGACCATATGTTGAGAAGCATGTTGCTTTCATTTTATTTAGTTCAGCATATCTTTGTAGGTCTAAGTGGTCTTTAATGTTGCTTTAATACATTTATATACACAGTGTACAGCACTGTTGTGATAGCTCCTATATGTGAATGAGTGTGTTTGTTAACGCACAATTAATGTTCTACTGAAATGTGCCCTTTTATTGAATACTGGATGCAAATGTGTTCTGTTGGTTTTCCCATTCTCTCTGTCCTGAAACCTTTTTGACCCTGTATCGACTCAGAGATTTTTGCCTGCCAAGAAACACAAGACTTCTGTGTTCTATGACGTGTATATGGAAAAGCAACACTGCTGTAATGTTATTAGCCTATAAATTAGCTGCGTAATAAAAGGTGTGCTGATAATTTCAAGAAACACAATCTCTAATCTAAAGGAACATCATGGCCTTTACTTTAAGGGGAAAATCGCCTTATATACTGTCTTACTTACTTTTACAATCCCTCATTTTTATGCTTATGTTTCTCTCTCTCTATCTCTCTCTCTCTCTTCCTGTCTCTATTCTTCTGTCTCTTTCATTCAAGAGGATGTACATCTGTTTAGAGACAATGTGCTAAACATCCTGATTTTAAAATAGTCTTGTGAATGGTAAACTAATGGGTTCACCAGATCATTTAGCTGAGAAAGTCAGGAACAGGAAGCGGTTACATGCCAAAAAATACCTTTAAGATGACATTCCCAGAAAAGAAGTCCCTTTGCTGTATTTTTCCATTAATGTTCAGTGTTACATTGGACAGTATAGACTAAATATGTTTGACATAGAGAAAAGTATTATGTGTTAGAGGTCTGGTCATGTTTATGTTTTACTGAATTAATTTTCTCTTGCCAATACAAAACCTACAAACGTTCCCTTTCATACTTACTATTTTAAATGTCCTAAAATCATTTGCCTTGCACCTCCAGGGTTGGGGGTTTGATCCCTGCCACTGCCCTGTGTGCACAGAGTTTGCATGTTCTCCCTGTGCTCCAGGTTTTCTCCCCAAGACCAATGACATGCGTTGTAGGCTGATTGGCATCTCTAAATTGTCTGTAGTGTGTGTGCTATTGTGCCCCGTGATTGGCTGGCACCCCATCCATTGGTTGGCACCCCATCCACCCTGATTCCCCTAGGATAGGCTCCAGGCTCTCCATGACCCTATGTAGGATAAGCGGTACAGAAAATGGGTGGATGGATGGGATAAGAATATCAAAAGGAATGCTTACTATTTTTGGAGTATTTTAAATGATTTTAGGACATTTTCCAGACCTAGTATATTGTTGAATTTTACTTTGCACCAACCCTCAAGTTGGTATATTCTGGCAATATTGTAGAGCTTCACATAGCATTCATATTACTTCAGACAAAATAGTTATTGAATTAGGCAAAGATTAATGGACAAAATTACTGTCCTAAAGTCATGTTTAGGTACTTAAAACAAATCACTTGCTTTTTTTTATCAAAGAGTGCAGGGAGAGTAGATATTGGTTGATTTGGTTCCAAGCTGAGTTCAAATAACATGTTCACACCTGTCCAAACAAACCAAAAATGAGGGGCAGACATATCATAGTTCACAATAGCCAAATCAAATGACATAAAATGATCTAGAATGGTGTACATAATTACCTGACAGGAGACTAGGAGGATTGCAGTGATGTCATGTAATGATGAATGATTGCATACTGACTGGCAGACATCTTCAGCGATGTCACACACGAGCATTTGGGTATGTTGCGGTTTCTACGCCATACAGTTGGGGTTCTAATGGGTGATGGGTGGTTAATGGTGCATTAATACACACTTCAACTGGTCAACTGCTCACTCTTAAAGTTAGCCCATGGCATGCTGGCTTTTATCACATCACACCGAATTGGTATCATCCTCTGCATTTGTAAGCCTTTTTATGGAGTAGGGGTGTAGCAGATAATATGATTAAAGCATAAGTGATTTCATACAAGCCAGTGTAGTGCTAAGACCGTATACTCTGAGGTCCATTGTGAAGAGATGAATCCGAAACAGGGCATCCAAGTATAAACAGTGTATTGTATTGTGTTGTATTGTATTAGCAAGTATTATTCCCCCTGAACTTTTCCGCATTGTGTGGTGTTATCCGGAACGGAAATGAACCTAACATATGTCATGAATCTACACAAACACTGCTTATCACCCTGGGAACACCAACCACACAGTGAAGCATGGTGGTGGCAGTATCATGTTCAGCATTACCCTTGGCCTTTTGGTTGGCTTCTATGACTAATGCACAGCTTACCTGGTCACTGATTTTGGTGGATTTTATAGGCTGTTAGTTGGTGGATGGCCTCCTCTAAGTAGATTTACAGATGTGCCATATTCTTTCCATTTTTTAGTAATGGATTTAATGGTGCTCTGTGGGATGATCAAAGTTTGGGATAATTTTTAGAAACAAATCCTGATTGATTTTTTTTTTCAGCTTGTCCTAGGCTTGTTTGAATAGCTCCTTGGTGTTCATACTTCTGTTTGTTTAGTTATAACCTCTAACTAGCTATGGGTCCTTCCAGAAACAGGTGTACTTATATAGAGACTTTAACCGCACACAAGCTATTTATGTGATTTATTTATGTGATTTATGTGACAAGTTGGAGTTGGTTATTAATATAGTACATATGCAATATATATAATGTATAGTACATTGGGTCTTACTTGTGTTTGTAAAACTGTGGTCTAAATGAGACAGTCTGCTCATGCTGTTGTGTCTCTGTTTAGACAAACATGAGAGGACTCCCATGAGTTCCAGGACTTTCCTTGCTTCCTTTTATAGTCTGTTAGCTGCCCCTCGTAGTGTATGATTTCTCTGTCTCTCTCCGCTTTGTCTTTGTGTAGTTACAGAGGGTGGTGGTCCAGTTTTGGCAGTGGTAGTCAAGGAAACAACATTCCCATGTCATCTCTCGCTCTTTCCCTCACGTTCCACATGCAGTGCTGATCATGTTGCTTGTCCGGAGGGGTAAGATGGATAATGGCTTTTAGATGGTGATACGTGTCAGTGAGCTAAGTCTCAGCTGCGTTTGTGTATCGTTCATTAGAAACAGTAACAGACCACCTTGGAGTACAGGTGCCCTGATTTTGCTGAACACATACTGGTGTATGAGTAAAAGCAGGGCTGTTCATTATTATAGTTTATGTATTCTTTCAAGCTTTTAGGCAATAATGGTTGTGAACATGTATAATAATAAGGGGTGGACAGATCATAAATTCATTAGCTAGTCCACAAGGCAAGTGAAAGCTTCAGTGTGCTTGCCAGTCCCATGTTTTGGTTGCTGAATTGACAAGGCTAAAAAGTGGTAGCATTACATAATGTAAAAAATAAGGCAAGTTAGATAGCTAGTAAAGGCACTAATACAGACAAACAACTATGTGATCATGTAGCACATTTTGTTTTACATGTCTCCTCGACAAAAAGTCAGTAGGTCATTGCTGAACATTTCAGCTAGAAGATGTGGTGTCCTGTCCGTGTCCGCACGTAAAAGATATTATTAGACTCTAGATAACGTCTTTATTTTCTTTTGTCTTGTTTAACTGTGAGGTGACTAGTGTTGCGCTAACAGGAGAGTGTTTTATCAACGTTTCCACAACACTGCGTATTCCTTATTCTGAAAAAAAAATCATCTAATATCCATGCACACTAGTAAGAATGTTCTACGGTTAACCAGATCCCTCATCAGCCAGTGTGTGTAGTTCAGAATGGGGTGGGATTCAGAAGCACACACTATAGTTATAGTATTAAGGTGAGTCGCATTACTGTGAAGCACTTTAAGTTTAAACATAAATGCATATCCAGTGAAAGTTTGTTTTGTGAAAGTCAATAAGAAGTAGGGCTTTATTCCGTTGTTGAAAACTACTTGTCTGCCAGGCAACTAAGAAAAAAAAACAAATTGGGCCACTAACAAAATCTGCTTGTCTACTGATTTGTCCACCCCTGTAACATTAGATAGCTTCATAAGGCAAATTTCTGAAGAGGCAAAACTTTTTTTCTCTTTGCTAGATTACAGTCTCACTTGGATCTTTGGCTGACACACTGACTCAGCATTGCATTAGACGATTAATGACCTAAGTGTCATTAATCATGAATGACTTAAATAAACAAGAGAGATATAGCCAAGATTAACCAAAATTATGACATATTTCTCATATTTCTTTCCTCACCTCATGCTTTCCCATCTGCCTACCCAGGTAAATAAATGATTCCAATATTAACAATTTGCTTTGTGATCATAGTTACAAACACGAAGTATGCAATGTGATTAGCAAGTACTCTGTGCACACAATGAAAAACATACATGGAAATATGATATACACTTCTACAGTCTAGGAATACAATCTAGGAATAAACAGTCACCGACACAAAACACGTTCATCTCACCATGAGGTAATGACTGAATGTAACGTTGTATCTTCAGGAATATTCATTATTTTATCCACTGTCTTTCCCTCCCTGTTAACCTTATTACTCCCCCATTCTTTTTCTCTCTTCCCCAAGACCTCCTTCATTTCCTAGAAAGAGATACTTGTATAATTCCTTACAGGCATAACTCTTAATAATCCATCATGACAATGAAAGGTGGAAAGACCAGATTTAATTCTATATTGGAATTTTCCTTTTTTTAAGCACACTCCTTTATAAAAAAAAAAAAAAAATCATTATTGAATTAACATGATAAGCTTTACTACTGACAACAGAGACAACATTTAATTAGAAACAGTTCAGAAAGTTTCTGGGACAGAGAAACATTTCCTGTGCAATACAGCTCTTGCTTAATCTCCTGGTTCATTTTGCTATGTCAAGAACAGGAAGCACTGATTAGAGCTGTGGACCCCTGGGAGTTGAAGTTCAGTTTTTTTTGACTGAGAACCAGTTTGGTGTGGAGAGGTCCAGCTGTGCTTGGCTGCTCAGGCGGTTAGAGGATGTGTTGTTGACATAGGACTAGAGCCAGAATATCAAACTGAGTGCACACTCATTTTCTGTTCCTTTTTGGTTTCAACTATCTGGTGTTTTGGTTTACACTCATCAAATTGCATTACATTCACAAAAATAGCATAAAAAGTCTTTGTCTTATTGTTTACCTATTATGGACGATACTGAGACAAATGATTTATATCTCCATGTTGTTCTTTACAATTACTGTGTATTTGTGTCTCTACTCCATTGGATTTGTCATTATTTACCCCCTGTTTGTTGCACATGTATCCATGTACACAATTTGTTCTAAACAGTTCCCATACTTTTGAGATGGAACAGAGGCTGGAGGTTTCCAGAAACTTCCCCATGGGAGATGGGAGTAAAACAGGCACTTTTGACCTACAGCTGCTCACGGAAAGGGGCCAAAGGATTATTCCTCCTATATACTCGTCTCTGTCTCTCTCTCAGATCTCTCTCATCGGTCTTACGTTTGATTTTTTTTTTTTCCTTAATTCCTAAATTCTTAATTCTTCTGTATTTTAGGACAAACTGTATAAAGACAATGGTGATTTAGTCTTCTTGTGAGGATTGCATGTTTGCTGCTGTTACTCTTAGAAGTCATTCATTAATTTAGAGCGCAATCAACCAATGCTACATTAACTACCTACAAAGTAATAGACCTTTAATTAATGAAGTCAGTCCTTTCAAGAGGTAATTGCTCCACAAATCTGAGGAGAAGTTGAACAAAACAAATAACATATTACTAACACTAACACAAACTTTCTAAAATTACATATATGGTCATGTGAAAAAATAAGTACACCCCATGGAAATTGTTGAGTTTTTTTTTTTTCATATTTGGACAAGCAAACATTTGATCTTCTTTGTAACAGTGCCTACTAATAAAGGTGATACACTCTATGAAATGACAAATAAAATGTAAATTTTGTAGTAATTTTCACAATTTAAATTAACAAGAAAAAAACCAAACAGATCAGTCACATGGAAAAAGTAAGTACACCCCTACATTTATCACCTTAAAATAAGTAAGTACACACCTTCAAATCCATAAAATTAGAATCCGATGTTCAAGATTGGGTATCAGTGATTAGAACCTGCTTAGGGAGTGCAGGTGGAACCTGTCTTATTTATAACCGTCTCATATGTAGTGTCTGGTGTTCTCTTTGTTATTGAGGTGTGTGGTGTCATCATGCCAAGATCTAAAGCGTTCTGTAAGACCTTCAGAAAAAAAGTTGTGGCTGCCTAGGCGTCTGGCAAGGGATTTAAAAAGATCTCCAAATCATTTGAAATACATCATTCCACTATTAGGAAAATCATCTACAAGCGGTGCAGATTTCAAACGGCTGCCAATTTGTCCAGGACTGGCCGTCCCAGCAAATTCAGCTCAAGAGCAGACTGTCTGATGCAAAAAGAACCTCGACTTTTCATCACATGATCTGATAGTAACTGTTGGTGTCAAAGTGCATGCTTCTACAATCAGAAAGAGATTGCACAAATTTGACCCGCATGGGAGGTGTGCCAGGAAAAAGCCTTTACAAGACTATAGGCAAATACCAGGCCTTTTGGTATGATGTGCTCTGGACAGACGAATCAAATATAGAGTTGTTTGGCCACAGTAACAGCAGACATGTTTGGTGCAGACCAAAGACAGCTATTCAGGAGAAGCATCTCATACCAACTGTGACGCACGGTGGTGGAAATGTTATGGTTTGGAGTTGCTTCGGTGCTGCAGGGACTGGACAGCTTGCATTCATTGATTCAACTATGAATTCTGCATCATATTAAAGAGTGCTTGAAGATAATGTGAGGCCATCTGTCTGAATGTTGAAGTTGAACCGAAAGTGGATCTTTCAACAGGATAATAAAAACACACTAAACACAGTAGCAAATCCACCAAGGAACGGCTCAAAAAGAAGAAATGGAGGGTTATGGAATGGCCTAGTCATTCAAATTCGTTGAAATGCTGTGGGGGGATTTGATACAGGCAGTACATGTGAGAAAACCCTCAAACATCTTGCAACTGAAAGAATATTGCATGGAAGAGTGGTCAAAAATTCCAGCAAGCCGATGTCAGAGACTGGTGGACAATTATGCAAAAACGCCTACAAGAAGTTATTTCTACTTAAAGGGGGCAATACTATCTTCTGAGGCCAAGTGTGTACATACTTTTTCCACAGAAGAATATCACATCTATTGATTTTTCTATTAAATAAATGATAGAAAAAGCTAATTTTCCTTGTGGTTTTGTTCAAGTATATCAACTTCATTAATAGGCACTGTTTCAAAGATGTTCAAATTATTGCTTGTCTAAATATGTTTTAAAAAAAAACAACAACAATTCACATGACTATGTGACTTACAAAATATCTGAGTCCCATTTTGTAGTACTCAAAAAATGTCATTAGTTGGGCTTAAACAGAAACAGGGAGTTAAATATAGTACTTAATTTGTGCCAGATTTGGATGGAACAGTATCTGGTACCTCTCAGATATGGAGTGCCTGCATTCTGGAACTTATTTACCTGGATCAAGTGAAATACTTTGGTGAAATACTTTTTTTATACTTTAAGTTGAGATCCCAAGCATATAATAACCAGACAAAAAAATGGGATGTTTGTTTGTTTGTTTGTTTTTTTGTTTGGCTGTCAAGCTTTCTCAGACTGTCACACATATGAGAGAACATTTTTGGATATTTTTTTTGTGTGTTTTTTAGCACATTTTGTGCACTTGCACTTATTTGAGTAAAAATTTAAAGTGTCGTTCTTTTGGCCAGAAAATTTGTGATGGCTGAAATTTCAGTACATCCCTACGAGATATAAATCAAGATGAGCTAAGGATAATCAGGCATGTTGTAGGGCTCAGATGAACGTAAGTGGTAGAGGAAGCATGACCGGCTTCCAGGAGCTACAGTAAAGACAGGTGGGAAGGTGGGCAAGAGGGGAAGGACAAAATCACTGACATGAGATAAACACTGACCCTAAAGAATTTGGCTTATCTGATGAGCTATTTTAATTGGGAAGATTTACTGTTATGGTACTAAAAAAAAATTTTAAAAACCCTCAAAACCATTTTGTGTGCATGTGTCTTTCTTTTTTATCCTGCACTTGAATGTTAATTGTGTAAAAGTGCATCTGCGTCTGCATCTGTTAACTGTTACTGTGCTATGGGAATGCTTGAGGTAATGGCTGGATTTTTTTAAGGTCTTTTTGCACATGTGCTTGTTTGTGTGTGTGTGTGTGTGTGTGTGTGTGTGTGTGTGTGTGTGTGTGTGTGTGTGTGTGTTATTAATTGTTCATATAGAAACCAGTTTTGTCTACCAGAGGAATAATCCACAGGAATCTCTCTTGACATCTTAGCTCAAAGTAAATGTTTGTTTTATGCATTATAAATGAATTATATGATGTCTGGATAACTGTTCAGGTTTCTGCAGTTCAGGCTGATTTTTATCTTTTTGCATCTGCATGTCTCAGGTCGTTTTAAACCAAGTTGTTCCTATACTTGCGCTTTAGTTTAAGTGCAGAACAGAACAAATGTCTTTGGCTAGGATGAGATGAGCAATCATCCCAGCCATAACATGCCCTTAATGCACCTTCTCATGGCAGATTCCCTCTTGTGGCATTGCTCTCTTTTTTCTTTCCTCTGTGCTCACATTGTGCCTACATAGGTGTATTTCCAGCTGAACAAGGGTATTCCCAAGTCCTGTCTGTTGTCTGTGTTCCTATGGGTCTGGGATACTGGTGTTCACTTGTGGTAGGAGAATCCCTGATAAAGAAGGGTTTATCAGTGTGGATCATTATAATTTAGGTCTAAAAAATTTTCTGAATGAAATGCTTAAGGTGAAGGTATGACCCATTGTGCTGGCACGGAAGGTGGAGTGCATTCAAAATGCACAGCACAGACAAAACTAAGGGTTACTGAGTTTGGTCTTGACATGGCATATGTCTCAAATAATCCAATAATTACTCAGTATTTGAATCAGACAAATAATATACAAGTAAGTGATAGTGATAGCTTCTCATTTTAATACATTCCAGAGAAATTATTACATTGGCTGCTGAGCCTCAGTTTAGCCTACTATCCCACACAAGTACACACAGATATTTGTACAGTATATGGACTGTACTTCACCAGCTGTACAGAGCAGATGTGCAGATGTTTCATTTCATTAAAAAAGCCCTATTGAAGGCATTTGCCCTGAACCTGTCACTGTTTCTCATCACACATTATCAGGCATCAGAATATTTGCAGGAAGCAGTTAAGATATGTTCAGGAAAACCATATGGAGTGTGCCGGCATTGCTGGAATTTTTTACTGCTTAACAGACACTTCATACTCACTCCCTTATACGTATGAAGCAGAGCAGCCTACACGTATGTGTGACAAAACCCACCCACAAGGCACATTCTTCTCTCATACTATCTCATTAAACCATTAAACATTTATTCAGTGCGTTTACATGGACAACAATAATCCACTCTTAACCCGATTAAGACAATACTTTGATTAAGAAACTACCATGTAAACAGCCATTTTTAATTACCTTAATCTAATTAAGGTCATACTTGAATTAAGCAATAATCGAATTAAGACATGTGGAGTATTCCTGTTTTAGTCGCATTATGGACATGTATTACAGACATGCAAACACCTTAATCACATTATGAACGTCGTGTGGGAGTTTTCACCGCATTTTGCGACAGGACACGATCACACATGGCAGTTTTACGTTTTACGGCGAACAAGAGAGTACGGCTGCTTCCCAAACCGCATACTTGCCTACTATAGGTCTGTAGTGGGGAAAAATACATGTATCTCGGCTACTATATAGACGGTAAGTACATGGTTTAGGACGCAGCCCATGGCTTCAAGCAGTTGTCTTTTAGCACGTATAGCATGACAAATAATTAACTGCACTTAAAGCGTTCGTAAAAAAAATTAAATAAAAACACCCAAAACTGTATACGGTACCATAACGAAGACGAACTGTATGTTGATACGTGAAATTCTGGAGGGACGGCGGATGGCGTGGCGCAGTGACGTAATGACGCGGGCTGTTAATCTAATTATGTTCTAGAACATGTAAAATGGGAACATGACAGGAATATTCTAAAAGCGACTCATGTAAACACCTTAATCACATTATTATCTTACTCAGAGTAAGGTCAATAATTAGATTACTTCTGTCCATGTAAACATAGTCATTGAAAGGTGGGATGCCTTCCTCCTGTACAGTCAGGCAGTGTTCCTGTATACCTGTCATTATTGGGGGTTAGGTTTTCTCCTCAGTGCCATGGTCACAGCAGCAATATAGCATCACTGTAGAGAGAAACTCACTAATCAGTGGTAGGGTGAATTCTCACCAGCAGTGAGAAAGGTGAGTTTTCTGGGCTTTAAATCATCAGTCTTAGGTATGTATAGTCTAGATTTTTTTGCTGGTTGAAAAGTGATAATATTAAAGGAGTGTAGTTGTACTGAGGAGTAGTATTGCCACCTCACAATTCCAGGATCCCTGGTTCGATTCTGAGCTCAGGTTACCATCTGTGTGGAGTTTCTGTGCATGTTCTCCCCAGGTAGGTTTCCTCCAATATCTAGAGAGTCCTATCTGGGGAAAACTGGGTGTGAGGATGGAATTTTTCTGCATATAAAAGTATCAGAATTGTAGGCACTCACTGTGTGGTCAGTTAACTGTTTTCAGTTTGTCACAGAAACTCACCTCACATTATCCACTTTTCCAAACCTTTTTGAAGTCCAAAATATGGTGATTTATTGGGGTCTTGTGTTGCAGATATTCTATCACTGTTACCCTTTGACACTTGGTTAGGGTCAACCTTTCATGCAGATAGGATCACAGCTAAGGTCAGAGGTCAGTATACAAAGTCAGGGTTCAGAAAGCTTTGACTGGTTCAAGTTATGAGACCCCAGGACCTTTTCACAATCTAAAAGACCAATGCTGTAGCAGAACCTGAATTGACTTACACATGAGCCAGTAAATTAGGCAATCAGTTTGAACACTGGACGTTTTCATTTCAGCTTAAAATGATTATAAGAATAATAAAATAGAAGAAAAGACAAATCTCATTTAAACTTGCACTTCGGTATTGTGGATGAGAACAACGCATAAATTCAATGAGTCAGGAATGGGAGATATTATGAAAGTAAGCCAAAACCATTTTATCATTGTGAATGAATGAATTGTGATAAGAATCTTGTAGCTCTGTTGGTTGCTCTGTTTATTCGCTTGTCATTTGAAGAGTACAAATATGTCTGATATACTATAGCTCAAATCTCAATTTCAGGACATGAACACTATTTTTTATTTATGCAGATCTAACATACACTATATGGTCAAAGGTTTGTAGAAACCTGACCATCACACCCATATGTGGAACCCCAAATTGTTTCCACAATGTTATTTAGAACGTCTTTGTACCCTGTAGCATTACAATTTGCCTTCACTGGAACTAAGAGACTCAAACCTGCCATGGTTTGCCAAGGTTGGTGTAGAAGAACTCGAGTGGCCTCCACCTGACCTCATCCCCACTGAACATTTTTGGGATAAACTGGAATGCTGACAGCACCCCAGGCCCCCTTGAACAATATCAGCGCCTGACCTCACTAATGCTCTTGTGGCTAATTGGACAAATCCCCACAGCCATGCTCCAAAATCTAGTGGAAAGCCTTCCCAGAAGAGTGGAGCTTTATTATAACAGCAAAGACTGTTCCGGAATCGGATGTTCATAAAGGGCATATCGATGTGATAGTCAGGTTTGTGCAAACTTTTGGTTATATAGTGTAGCTCTTACTCCAAATTTGTCTTATCTATCAGCTAATAGACTGGGCGGACATAAAAATATCAGAGTACAAGTCAAAAAATGTTTGGAATCTATGTTAAAATGTCATAAAAAGCAGCATGTCCATATTTGGTAGCTGGAAGCAGCATTCTGAATTTCTCAGTATGGCCTTTTCCCCATGAGAAAGTCATAAGTAGTAATAACAACATTCCCAGTGGCACTTGAAATTGCCCCATACAGTAGCAATGTACAGTGCTCATGGAACTGACTAATGTCTAATGCTTTTTAAAATCAAGCCTTTCCATTTTACACCTTGTTAAATCACTTCAGATCTCAAGCTAGTAAGTGCTGACTTACACATCATTTTCAATCATTCTTCACTTCATTTAGTTCATTTACAGTTACCGTCTCTTGGAAAAAGCTCGTAAATGTACATGG
Organism: Ictalurus furcatus; assembly: GCF_023375685.1. NCBI lineage: Eukaryota > Metazoa > Chordata > Actinopteri > Siluriformes > Ictaluridae > Ictalurus > Ictalurus furcatus. The sequence goes on along the minus strand of NC_071260.1, from coordinate 13,266,736 downwards.
CATCAGAGCACAAGAGACATCTGCTGTTATCAATCTCTTTTTGTTGTACCACACAAATCAAGGCTCAGTCAAAAGCCTCAGCGTACAGAGACTGACTGTGTTTTTTTTCTCCAGCTCTCACGCAAAAAAATTGGCATCTGGAGCACGGTTTGTGCCAGACACCTGTCATCTGGCTTAGCTATGACTGTTCTCTCAGAGCTGGGAGAATATTGTGGAAGTGGCTAGAGAAGTTGTGTCTTTACGGTTAGTCAATAGCCACAGCATTGCTCAAGTGTTTGAGCACGGAGTTTCCGCTCGGTCTGAACTATCTGATTTGTAATGAGACCAAGAACATGCAGCATCTCACAGTATTCCCACTGAGCTATGTAAAAATGCAATGTTTATAGTGACTTCACTGACTCTGAGTCATCACCAGGCTTGTTTGTCTAAGCACACTTATAAGGTTCTTACGTCAAAGCCATGAACTCAGATTTCATTTACATATGTATAATAAGGGGTCTTTTATTTACTGTTAAATCCACTGCAATCCCTTGCACTCAAATGTGACTGCAGATGTTTACTGTTACAGCAAGAAAGACTTCATTAGCTCTATAAACCACCCAATAATCAGATATATAATTGGCAACATACTTTACTGAACTTGCTGAAAGTATGAGACCATGGGATTGTGAAGTTGAACAGCTCATGCAGGCAGCTATTTAGAAGAAGAAGAAGAAGGAGCCTTTATTCATCACATATACATTTCAGCACAGTAAAAATTCTTTTCTTCACATATCCCAGCTTGTTAGGAAGTTGAGGTCAGAGCGCAGGGTCAGCCATGATATGGCACCCTGGAGCAGAGAGTGTTAAGGGCCTTGCAGAAGGGCCCGACTGGGGCAGTTTGGAATTAGTCAGGCTTAAGCCCCCCCCCCCCCCCGGGAAATTTACTCTGGGAAATGTTGTGCTTTGATTTGAAACAAATTCATTTAATCCCATATATTTCCCGACAGACGCCGGGCAGCGCCAACAGACACGTTTGTCGTGTTTTGTCGGATCAGTGTGTTAACCCTGTCGGCATCTGTTGGCATTATTCGGTGTTCGTTTTCACCGATTGAACATGTTTTATGTAGTTTGATGTCTGAGCAGTGTAGTATGATTTTCCAACAAACTCCAACGTAATCTGGGCACAATCGGTTGCCATGACGATGAGGCAAGCGTCCCTGCAAACTCCATGGAGAAAAAAGCCTGTGCGCTAGGTGCTAGGCGCACATACTTCTAAATGGACTGTTTCCATGCATTTATTTCTTGCATGTGAGGGCTAGTTGCTTAAAAGTTTTGAACACTGAGCAAAAAAGTTGGATTTATCATAAAACTTGCCTCTGGTGTTGTCACTGTTTGCAGGACTAAAAATCCAATAAAACAACACAAGATTAGGCTAGTTTGGTGTTGCTAGCCAAGGGGAGGGACAACTAAGCTAACATTGTATGGTTTTTGCTGCTACAGCGCCATCTAAAGTATGTTATCTTTCCTTATGCTCTGCTCATATCATGTTCACGTATATTGGAACTCATGCAGACATTTACACACCTTGTTTTCCTGCTCAGTATGAGAGTTTCATTTTCAACCCCGTATTTCAATTTTTCCCTCACACTGACTGTGTGACCTAGTGTTTGACAGAATCGAGAGCTGTCAGTCAATAAGACACGAGTATTTCCACGTATTTTCCTGTAAACCCTGTCTGATTGGTCTCGCCTCCATTCACTGAAGATACAGAATTACAGCACCGCCCTCTTCTATTACAGACATTCAGTTACGTAGTGACAAACTGCTCCAAGTGGAGAATTATTCAGGGCTAAAGAAAATGTCTCCAGGGCTACAGCCATAAATGCCCAGACCAGGTTACGTCCCTGGGCAAACCGAGCACAACTTTGAAAGCTTTGCACATCCTCTGTACAATAGAAATTTGGTTTGAGTAGGCGATTTAAGATTCTTGCTTACATTAACAAATATACAATTAACAACCTACATCCCCTGCCCATTATCTGGATCACTGATTGATGCCGTAAGCAGAACATAGTGATTTTCTTTCATCACAGGTCTACTGATAGAGCATCTTCATCATATTATCTGAGATGGAGAGCACATGTTATTGCACAGGCAGTCTGTTATAAAAATTTTCCAAGATTTAATTTGGATCATCTCATACAGTGTGACAAGTAAATATCTTAAAAGACTGCTGAAATGTCACACTGTAAGACAGGCTTAAATTCCGTCATGACATTTAACCATTCCATTCGAGAGATATGAAAGGGTATAGCCTGTCTTGTTCAACAGTGGAAAAAATGATTCACTTCTATGCAGTTTCTGTGAATACCACCGTAACAAGCCCTAAGTGTCCCTAGCAAGAGAGAATTAATTAAGAATGCCTTAGTGCACTAATGTGTTCTGTGATAACAGGATACAGTTTGAAGAGACGAGCAGAAATAGGTTTGGACTTTTCAGGAAGGATTAGCCACTCTGAGAAATGGGAGACATGTCTTACTCCACTGCCGTCTTCATTAGAAAACACATATATCATTCTGTCACTTTCTACTCCCAAAATATAGCAGAGGTTCCAAGGTCTCCTGTAGTTCACTTAAAGATTTCTCATATTCTATATGCAGTCATATAAGGACGTTAACTCACATTTTAATGTATTTAATGTGTTAATGTATTAGAAGTATTAATAGCTGTTTAATTAGTAATAGATTTTGCATGTCCAATATGCTTTATCACATGCATTTGCAATAGAATATAGAGAAGGACGTTCATGGTTTCAGGGCATTCATGTGACAGAGTTGTGGAATGAGGCTGGGAATTTCCCTGTCTAGTTCTGGGGGGTCTGAAAATGTTTCATTGTGAATAAAGACCATTGAATATGGTTTGTCAGTTGCATAACAAAGTGGTCTCTTATGTCTTCAACACATCAGTGTCCACTGTCAGTAATTAGCACATTTCATTCAGATAGCCATCTTGTCAGCTTCTTTCATCTATATAGACCTAAGACCAAGGAAATGTGTAATCCTCTCAGAGCAGTTACTCTGAAGTGATAATGGCTAAGCGCTAGTAACTCTGAAGCCAATGCCCTCATCAGTGAGATTCTGAAGAGATCTCGTCTAGAGGGTTGGAAAGTAATGGTCATCCAGAATACTCTACAGTGTCATTTATTGAGACTGAAGCACAATAGCAGGCACAACAAGAACAAATTACTACAAATGCCAAAAATGTCCAGTTAGAGTCTAATACCCATTCCAGCCTAGCTGTCTCTGGTTTTGAACAACGAGCTCATTTGCAAAGGAGCAAAATGTGTGTCATCATGTGTAATTATGTATGAATTAGACTGAATATTTGTCACTTGATTATGTGTCTTTAATCAACCATTTTGTGTGTTATGCTCACTATGCTGTGTCCTACATTAAACCAGTAGAATATGTGCTAAAACATTGGAGTTGGATTAGATTATCCTTTGGATTTTTTGATGCATTGTTTAATTTATTATCATGAAATATGTTATTTGCTCTTGAACTCCATTTTGCTGGTTGCCACCACATGTATTTATAACAAATATTCTGCAAATAATCTTGGGAGCCAAAGGTCCACCAGTTGCTCTGTTTTGTAGTGACTGTTTAGCTGGGCCTTTTTTATTGTGCATGTTCTCCATTTTCCTCTGCGTAGGTGTCGGCTATTTAATTTGGATTGCACTCTCTGTGTACCTGCTAAACAAGGTTTACCAAAGAGCCAAATATACAGGTTCCAGACAGATTAAGATTTCACTGTTTATGAAGTGTGTTTGTGAAGGTTCTTGGACCATGTGTTCAGGAGAAATTGTTTTAACCATAATATTATGCAGAGGTTTTTTGTTGGTATTTTTTCCATCGCCGGAGCCGAGGTTTTTAAATTGTACCTTATTTACGGACCGTAACAATGCATTGTGTTATTTTTGTTTATAACCTGACAACTGGTCACTCGGTCACCACTTTTTTTTAAGTACAGCTTATTGTATTGTGATTACTTTTTGTCAAAATAATCTGAAAGGTTAGGACTACTATAGTGGGAAACATCTGTGGAATTCCACCATCTTGTTTAACTGATTGTGATTTCTGACCCTGTGAGCTTTGGATGCTGCCTACTGCCACACTGTCCCATGGGCCAGATTGACCTTCTGTTAATGGCTGAACACATATGCTGTTGGACCGACCTCCACAGTTTTTTTCTCTTATGCCTTTACATGTGCTTTTACATTTAGAACAATAAAGTGTTCTGGAATATCATCCATCACATATTCACATGTTCACACCTGAGAAATGAGCAGATGTAAACATTTGAAGTCTCTTAAAAGAGGCACTTCAGTCATCTATAGCAGAAGTCTGTTTGGGCATGATATGACTCTGCTGGAATATTATTTATGAAATATTTATATGAATTATGTATATATTGTAAGAGCTAATGGCAGACTTGAGAGATCTTCACTCCAGTGACACAGTTACTGTTATGTAAGTTATGGGAGGAGATGTTCTGAACATGTGGCCTGTTTGATTTATGGCCTAACCAATAATCCAACCACATGTATACACATGAGGACACTTAGTTTAACACTTTTTTTCACTTAACCCAACATTTTCCATAGGGATGAAAGAAACAGTAAATAATATTAGGTGATCATTGGTTCTGTCAGGGAAAATAGTATTGTAGAAATGGTGCAAAATGTGAATTTTGGGGGAAATGGGGGCTGGAATAGGATAGAGCACATTACCTTTGTCATCATCTGCAGTAATCAAATATTCAGCAATAAATTTAAAGTTGGTCACTTTTTTCCCCTCATTGTTTGGGTTTCCACATTGTATAACGTTTGTCCTGTGGTTTATTTTTTCAACTTTTCCATCTGATGGAACAATGTCTGTAGTCCCCCGGATATCCCACACACGTTTTTGTAAGATGACTAGTTCGCAAATGAAAATTCCGTAGATTAGATATTTTTGTCATGTCTGAGGATAGTTGCCAATAACCCCTAAAAATACATTGATGCATCTGTTACAGTTACTTGCTCCACTAGGAATCGTTATATAGCAACTACTCAACTTAATTTTTGTGCATGTTTAAATATTACATTTCAAGAATAAGATTCGGGACATTACTTAGACACTTATATATCTGTTTTGTGTTTTAGAGATCTCTAAATGGAACTCTTTGTGGTGTAGGCCAGATGACTCAATGTGGCCTTTGTATGTTTTACATCCAAAATCTCACGTCTACGTAACAAGACAGAATTCCTTCTATTCACATTTCCACATCTTTGCACTGTAAGAATAAAAGCCACCAGTTTTCTTCTGGTCTTTTATGGAGAAACAGGAGGCACATGCTGACATGTGGATCCATGGACAGACAGGGTTAGTACAGAAGTCTGAGGAATCTGTGTGTAGGAAGAGTTGGTGCCAAGTCTTAGAATGGAGCCTCCAAGGATGTGAATGCTTGACTTATAGGTCTTATAGAGTATCTACGGAGTGAGTGTGAATGACTTCTTACATATAATGTATAGGGATTATCATATAACATTAATTTGTTGAAAATACATGACAGACTTAATTGATCCTACATAATTATTCAACAGGGTATACAAATACTTAATTGGTTCAAGTAATGAATGACAGCAGTCTATTTTGTAGTGTAGCATTTCAACTGAGATTACGGTTAAGGTAGGTGAGTAAGTAAATGTATGTGTTCATGAAAAAACAAGATAAATACAAGCAATCAGCAAGGCTCATGTTGCCATACAAAATGTAAAGAATAACTGAACTATTTGTCTACATTGCCATTCTTACCCATCGTACTGACATGGAGAGTTAATGTTTACTGTATGGCAGGGAGTTATGGTTCCTTTTTTTTTCCTGTGTGCCATAATATGAGCATTAACTGATATTAACTGTATATGATCAGCTTATGTCAATGGTGACCCAACCAAATAGCTGTCAAATCTGCTACATTTGTGTACCAGTGACATTGAGGGTCAAATTTAGCCATAACAAACTTGGTCATTTAGGTATTTTGTGGTTGTTGTTTTTTTAAGAGTAATAATATATAGAATGTGCATTGTCATTTTTGCACATTGAATATGGCCATAAATAGACTTAGTAGTGAAATCTTACCCACAAGCTTCATTAGTGTGTGGTAAACAGTGTTTATTGACATCAAATGGGGCAGTGGTAGATCAGTGGTCAAGATGTTAGACTACTCGTTGAAAGGTCATGAGTTCAAATCCATGCACTGCCAAGCTGCCACTGCTGGGCCCTCAAGCAAGGCCCTTAACCCTCAACTGCTCAATTGTATAAATGAGATAAATGTAAGTCATTCTGGATAAGGGTGTCTGCCAAAATGCAGTAAACTAATGATTGTGTATTATCTTTTCTTTTCTAGGGTGGCAAGAAGCACAGTGAGATATGTGGGGGCAGAGACTGCAGTGGTGGTTGTCAGTGCTATCCTGAGAAAGGTGCAAGGGTAAGTGTCTATCTGTCCAACCATCCAGTATTGGCATCTCTATTGACTTAGCCTTAGTCTAGATCATTAGGAAACAATGTGAGAGGATAATGATGCTTTGGGGGTTTGTTTTTTAGTTTTTTTACAACACCACAAAAGGCTAAGGTTTTTTTAAGCCTTGACAGGCTTGCTTAAACTACTATGTATACAGTATATTTGACCTGAAACACGTCATTCATATAAAATCGTAGAATCACTTAAATACCTATCCTTTAAGCCTCACACGTACACACACTCTCATTTTGACCTTAAAGTTCACAGATCAGTTACATACAGCTTTTTTTGAGATTGATGTCTCTCACACCTGTCTTTGTATGTTTTCATGTTTCCAACTTTGTGATGTGTCCAAGGTTCATAAGGTCAACTGCAAAGAAGTGTGGGAGACATTTCAAAGAAGCTGACTCTATGTTACGAGAACAAGCACATAGGAGTAGACTAAACAATATACATTAATGAAATTATGGGAGCGCAAAATTATGAGGAGGCATCAATAATAACCATTAAATGTGTGAAGTCTTTCAGCAGAATACGTTATACAGTGCCCTCCACTAATATTGGCACCCTTGGTAAATATGAGCAAAGAAGGCTGAGAAAAATTGTCTTTATTTTTTAAACTTTTGATTTTTTGTTCAAAAAATTCACAGAAATACTCTGCTCGCATGGATATCAAACAACTGCAAACACCACAGGTTTATCAAAAAAAAAAAATCTTTGTTAAATATAGGTTTGCAACAATTGTTGGTACCATTTTAGTCAATACTTTGTGCTACCTCCCTTTGCCAAGATAACAGCTCTGAGTCTTCTCCTATAATGCCTGATGAGGTTGGAGAATACATGGCAAGGGATCTGAGACCATTCCTCCACACAGAATCTCTCCAGATCCTTCACATTTCGAGGTCCATGCTGGTGGACTCTCCTCTTCAGTTCACCCCACAGGTTTTCTATGGGTTTCAAGTCAGGGGACTGGGATGGCCATGGCAGGACCTTGATTTTGTGGTCAGTAAAACATTTTTGTGTTGATTTTGATGTATGTTTTGGATCATTGTCCTGCTGGAAGATCCAACCACGGCCCATTTTAAGCTTTCTGGCAGAGGCAGTCAGGATTTCATTTAATATCTGTTGATATTTGATAGAAGACACAACAAACTTTTGCAATTCTCCAGCTGTGATCCTTGGAGATTTTATGGCCACTCGAACCATCCTCTTCACTGTGTGTTGAGAGACTATAGACACACATCGTATTCCAGGTTGATTCATAACATTTCCAGTTGACTAGAACTTCTTAATTATTACCCTGATGGTGGAAATGGCCATTTTCAGTGCTTCTGCTATTGTCTTATAGCCACTTCCCATTCTGTGAAGCTCAACAACCTTTTGCCTCACATCACAGCTATACTCCTTGGTCTTATCCATTGTGATGAATGACTAAGGGAATTTGGCCTATGTGTTACCTCATATTCATACCCCTGTGACACAGGGAGTCACCGTTGAACAATTTCCTGTTCCTAATCACCCAGGTGTAGTAACAAAATGTAAAATATCAATGGGAATATACTGAAATTTTTTCTTTTATGAATTCATAGAGGTGCCAATAATTGTTTACAATTATTAATACAACTATGTTTAACAATTTTTTTGTTTGCAATTGTTTGATATCAATGAGAGCAGTTTTGTAATTGTTTTTAAACAAAAGATCGAAAAGTTAAACAATAAAGACAATTTTTCACAGCCTTCTTAGCTCATATTTACCAAGGGTGCCAATATTAATGGAGGGCACAGTTTGTTCTTCCATGGAGAATTGAGTTATGACAGAATTCAGTTATGCACAGTAAATGTTCCTTCGGTCTCGACTTCTGGGATTTTACTTAAAGGTGGACTGGAGCAAACCTAGAATTGCATAAACATCTGACAAATATTTTCTGCTGATTAAAAGAAAATCTGTAATTAAATAGTCAGGGTCACACAGCTTTGCTCATGAACTGCACTGTACTGTCACTAGAAGTATAAACTAGGTTGCATGTAAGTGTACTGTTTGTACAACATAGGGGTGACCTTTTGCTTACTGTGGTGAAAGGAAGTCTTTTAAGGAGGAGTAAGGGAGAGAGAGGAAACATTCCACAGCAAACATCAGGATGCAAAGGGCCTCATGAGCATGGGTCAAGTCGTCAGCGCTATCTTTCTTCCTTGCCCTGTACCGGAAAGGGAAAGGTTTGATTGTTTTTCATAGTTTGCATTGAGGGCATTCAGTTTGGCTTGCTCTGGAGGAGTTTCCCTAAATAAAATGTTTTACGTTTGTTTTATCTACCGTAAAAATGGAGTGTACAAATACAAAGGAGAAACCAGGCTTTCCGTGATGGTCTAATAGATCCATTCAGCATCCCAAAACGAAGAGGTCATGTGCTTCTCTTTTGTTTTGGCTTGTTTATTTCCCTCTTCTTTTCACTGTTTAGGTATCCAGTTCCTTGTATGTTTCCCAGCTTTACATAGCATCCATATTCCACCAGGCAAATCCACATCCTGCAATCTGTGTATCTATCCATAAATACTGTCTTATGGGGAAACTGGAACCTCACAGATGTCTGGGTTCATATTACATCTCTCTTATGGTCCTTGTGATATTCGGCTGTTCAAGACTAACATGTGCGGTTTTTGTTGAACAGGACAGAAAGAAACTTCTAGTCAGAATATAATTCAGAATATAATTTTTCAATCCTATAGAATTTAATAGGATGAGAGCTAGATTTGCTGCCAAGATTTTATATCCATCAAATAAAGACATGTATAACAGACTCTGTCTGATACATTTTACTACATGAAATCGGAGAATCATAAAGCCAGCAGATTAAAGAGTCAAATTTTGCAGGGATTAGATGTTTTCTGGTATCTATTGGTGCAAATGAAGTAAAATATTTATTTCCCCAGTGGTCTTAAACTGTTGTATATCCTTCAGTATTCACAGTTGTTTGACAAGGCAGATTAACAAGTGCATTTAAATGATCCTTTGAGATGATTCGCATGTTCATCAGCTTGACATCTGCATTAAAACCTCTCTTAATTCCATTATCCAATAATAAATGTGAAAGGCTCCTAGAAGACAGTTGACCTAAATTTGTTGACAGCAGATGTGAAATGAAGCCACAGTTTATGGAAAACAACATTAAGGCCAAACAGAGGTATTACACAGGAATTTCAAGCAAGACTGCATGGTTGTTTTTGAAAAATTGTTCGTTTTATTTTATACAAGTGGGCGGCCAAATATCTTGGTCCGACCAGTGTTCGCTCACCCCCTCATTCAGCTCTGATTTGCGTTATATGTTTTCATACATGAGAGAATGACAGTGTTTGGCAAATTTCCTTCAGCAAAAAAGTCCAGATGCAAAGATGTAGCCTCTGGTTCTGTTAAACTAAATGTGGTAATGTTTTACAATGTGTTTTGTTAATTACACATTGCTGCTGAGGTCTGCAAAGTGCACTTAGAAAACTTTTTTTGCAGACAGATTTCAGAGCTATTTACAACAGATTAGTGGCTTTGCATAGATGACACTCACTGAGTTCCAACTGTGATACTGTGATGGCAGGAAATGTTATGCGTGTCATCTACAGTATTGTGCAAAAGAAAATCTCAGAAAATCTCTGAAGCAAAGATTCTTTCGTAATGATGAAGTGAGAAGTTTCTGTGGATCGAAAAATGTACTATAAATAGCAGTAAAATTAAAAAAATTTCAAAAAGTAAATTAATATTTACTGTGACTATCAGTTTTCTTATCTACACTGTTGTGCAGACATGATGTATAAAAGAACTGTGGGCTTTGAGTTCTCCCAGATCCTTCCTGGTGTTCCTGAGAAAGTGGGAGAGATTCTCGGAACTAAACTAGAGAAGGGGGATCTTTAATGAATGATTATACATCAGTTAATTTAGACATATGCTTAGTCAGTGGTTGAGAGGTAGAAACAGACAATAGTAAAATAAATATATTCTCTCAACAAGAGAATATCGTTATGAGGAAAAGTCTATACATGCTTTATCCACTGTGGGAAAGTGCAGTGCAGAGTACTGCTGGAAAAGGAAGTGACAAACGGATGTTCAGCACAATGAATACTATCAGATCTCTTTTTGGGGGAAAAAACACACTAAGGCCTTTCTTTTTTCACCACATACATGACCAGGGTCACTTATAATTGGAACTATTTCCATAAGTAAATACATGGAGCATTCATTTGGAACTCTATGGAACGTTACATACGCCCCTAACACTCCATCAGAGAATATAATATCTGACTGTGATACCACTATCTACATCTGAGTGGAAAGATCAGATAAACTTGGACCCCTTTTTTCCGTCTCCTCATGATTATGAACATGTCAGTCCTCGTTTTCTCTTTTTGAAAGCTGACCTGTATTCTAACCCTTGGCTTGAGTGGAATATCCTCTACCTGTAACTGACATTTGATAGTAGAGAGTTAAGAGACGTCTATGGATGATATCCTGTTTTGGATATTGAATTTAACAAAGTCGTTGATGTTAAAATTGAGTGACTTAGTGAGTGTCGTGAAGTCTTCTCCACTCTGTATACATTGCACAGACAGGACCAGGGAAATGTTAGGCCCACCAAAATGTTATCGATATTAGTACACATCATTCAGATAAGAAAGCAATAAATGACAGGGAATGCTGTTATAGGAAAATAATCAATGACAGAGTGTTGCAATGACATTAATACCCCAAAATTATTCTTTTCCAATAACAGCACAGTGTTTTATTCCTCTTTTACTAAAGCAATTTGCCAATGTGCTGTGGAACATCTGGGAGACAAATTCCTGTTGTCACTTACATTATAACAGTTGTTCCGTCACCAGCCTCTCTGTTTCTCTCTTGAAGTTAACTAGACAAAAAATTAGGTTGTTGTTATGAAACTGCAAAATGCAGTGCTTTCTGGGCAGTGGTAGCTCAGTGGATATGAGTCATAGGTTGAAACCCCAGCCTTGCCAAGTTGCAACTGTTGGGCCCTTGGGTAAGGCCCATAACCCTCAACTACTCAGAAGTATAAATGAGATAACTCAAAGCCATCCCTGTGTGAGTAGTGACAATCACTTATTAGAACAAATGCTTTAATATATACCTGTATTTTGAATTAGAGCTGTTGTTACACCTTTTGGAAAGGACAACCTGAACCTGACTAGGAAATATCTTCCCTAACATTTTCTAACAGAAATGTCCCACTGGGATGAATAAATTCTTATCTGAGCTTACCTTAAACATTATTATCAGTTATATTAATCCTTCAAACCAGTATCTGTATCAGTGGCAAACTAATCATACACTTACTATGCACTAATCAGCCAGGCATGTGCAGCAGTGCAGTGAACACAATTATGCAGATAGAGGTCAAGGGCTTCTGTTAATGTTCACATCAAACATGGGGGAAAATGTGATCTCACTGACTTTAACTGCGTCATGGTTGTTGGTGCCAGATGGGCAGGTTTGAGTATTTCAGAAACTGCTGATCTCCTGGGATCACATTTTGAGGTGGATGAGCTACAACAGCAGAAGACCTCATCATGTTCCATTCCTGTCAGCCAAGAACAAGAATCTGAGGCTATCATGGGCACAGACTCGTTGACACTGAACTGTTGAAGACTTGAAAAAAAAACAGGTGATTTTTTTAGTCTTTAATTGTCCAGTTTGGGTGAGTCTGTGTCCATGATAGCCTCAGATTTGTGTTCTTGACTGACAGAAGTGGAACTTGATGTAGTCTTCTGCTGTTGTAGCATCATCCACCTCAAGGTTTGCTGTGTTGTGCATTCTGAGATGCTTTTCTGCTCACCACAGTTGTAAAGAATGATTACATGGGTTATTATATCTTTCTTTCAACTTTTAAAGAAATGGACTACCTCTAGACTATCAGATTAGACATAACTGATAAAACAGTAGTTAAAGTTGCAGTGATGTGTGCTCTTAGACATCACTAGCTTGTTAAAGCTCCTAAATGGACGTAAGAGATTCCTCAAGTTACAGGTATAAAAAGCTCATCAGAGGACATCCTGAATGGCATACCTTGACCTCACCACTGTACAGAAGGAAGATCTTTTATTATATGAGCATTATATGGAGATTTTCAACCTGGTTTATTCTAATACAATTTATTAAACATTTCATACACTTGTGATGTATTTGACATGAAGAATTCCCATCAGTCTTCATCACTGATGTCTTGGAATTGGTAACATTTCTGTCAGCTTCTTTTTCCCCCAGGTTACTCAGTTGAAATATCAGGGTCCCAAGATTTTCCCTTATTTCTTAATCACTGTATTTCTTATATGTTTTGGATCAAAGAACCTCTACGCTTTCTTCCCCAACCCAGTCCTTTGAATATGCAGCTACTGCTTCCGTGTACAGCCCTTGTAAGGCCTTTCAGCATTACGTTCTTGGGTTTAAAGGACAAAAGGGGCTTTGTATGTGTGAGACAAGCACAAGACACAAGCTGTGATTAGAGATAAATAAGAAGAAAATAAGAGAACGTCCCCTTGGATATTTAGGGTGCTATAAACAGCTCTAATTTCACTTTTGGGAAGAAGACAGATAGCCTTAGATACATTAGATACTTTCATCTTGTGCAATAATATCAAGCTGGAAACATGACATGTAAACAAAACAATTAAGTACCCAAGGGCAGTTAACTTAGCAGGATAAAGCTGGCATAAATAACTACATCAAATCATTGAACTGTCATAAAAATATGTTGTAAAAGAGCAGCTCAACCAAGGTGTGGGTCACATGGCCTGATGTGGGAAGCTGAGTTTTATTTTATTTTTATTTTTTTTTACTACATTTACTGCATTATTGCATTATGCATTATGGTTCTAATTTCCCAAGATCCAAAATTTCTGTGTATTTGTGTACATATAATGTAATGTTTCGGAGCCAAATGATAGCTCAACAGCTCTCAAATTCCTTATTTATTCTAGTACACTGGTACACGTGGCTAATAAAGCACAGTTCAGATTGCGTTGCGTTGGTGATTTATAAACAATAACTGCATAAATGATGCCAAAGCAATTGAATTGGGGTGAAACAATACGTAAAAGTGGTTGTTGCGTGAGCTAAATTTTGAAGTTTGGCTATCAAAGAGACTTCCAGAGAAGTAACGTGAACTCAGAACTCAAGTACAACACAGAGTATAATGCCAGAAATAAAATGCAGTATGGATAAAAGGACATAACTGTACATGTTATACATAACGTGAATAAGGTAACTGTGAAGACACCAGTTTAAATGCTGTTGTGCAAACATCTGAACATGACACCAATTTTACCCAGGTAATATTAAATTAAATAATAATTTTTGAAAAGAATATTGATTATTCTATTAAGGTATAATTTAGATAAACATTCCCATTATTCAGACTTGGCATAATTGGCATAATTTATTTTCAACTGGCAGAAATGGAAATGTTATACACAGCCTCCAGACCAATTCATATGCCCACTCAATCTCTTCCCAAAGTAACTTTTACGTTTAGTAAATCACATTGTGGCTGCAAAGTTAATCATTTTTTTAATTGCCTCTGCCCTTTATTCTGCATTCATTAAGTAGGTTTAGTAAATGTTTGTTAAGCCAAAGTCGCAAAACAGGTACGTGCTATGTTGCTCATATCCTCCATAGACCCTATTAGTTAATCAGTTTGCTTTTTTTTGCAGGTGTAATCAAGTTTGCATGTGCTATTACACATGCATATCTTAAAATCTAAAATCAGATAAAAATGCAATTTGGCGATTTGTTTGATGTCCTCAATAATTTTTGCAATTTGCATAATACAGAAAACTGTTAAATTAAAATGTTTTACACCTGACTGAGATTTCCCTCAAAGCCTATAAACTACCTGCCAGTCAATGTAGTCATTAGTGTTGGTCAATATTTCACCACGCTGGTTTCCAGTGAGGCGAGAGCAACGAAAACGGACTTCAGTACGTGAAGTAAGACTAAAGTGATGAAAAGGAAAATGTGAGTCACTGCTCTCTGTAAAGTTTAGTGTAATCATCCAGAAGCATAACAGTCAAAAACATTCTGTGTGCCTCTTGATTAATCTAATTTATTTGCTGGAGCTGAGGGCTTTAAACATGTGTTCGCCTAATAGCTAGCACATTTTATGACACCAGTGTGGTTTGTTTGCTCTGTCTTTAAAGAGATTTTGCATTGTTCTCTTGTTTCAAACAGTTTGAGCTTACAGTTCACCTGAAAGATTTCAATCATGGATATCAAAGGCAGATTTTGTGATTTTTAAAAGTGATCTATAATGATATATATTTATTTTTAAATAAACAAACAAATAAAAGGTTAAGTGGATCTTTTTAAGTTTCATTTCTTAACACTACTGGCATTTTGTTGGAGGAGTATGTTTTAAAGGTGTCAAGGACTGTCAACTGAAATCAAAGGAGAATTTATGCATCATAGCCACATCCTATTTCTTTCATTCTCTCTCTTTCTCTAGCGGCCATACTAATTCACATCTGGAAAGGAAGCGGTGGCTACTTGTCTTTATCGTGACATCATAGTCATAATGCATGTTTTTCTATATTTCCCGACAGCTCTGACAAGTTTCACCCAGGGATCCCATATGATTTCACTCAATCTTATTTAATGAATGAGATACTACAAAAGATGTTACTTATAGTTCTAGGAATTATCCCAACAGGAATCAAGCAGGGAGAGTTTGTACGTCCTGTTAAACCCACTTAGCTCTGAAAATCCATTCGTTATTATTACATTCATTAGTGCGTCCATCCATCCATCCATCTTCTATACCGCTTATCCTTCTTCAGGGTCACAGGGAAACCTGGAGTCTATCCCAGGGAGCATGGGGCACAAGGCGGGGTACACCCTGGACAGGGTGCCAATCCATCGCAGGGCACACTCACACACGCACTCACACACCCATTCATACACTACGGACACTTTGGACACACCAATCAGCCTACCATGCATGTCTTTGGACTGGGGGAGGAAACCGGAGTACGCGGAGGAAACCCCCGCAGCACGGGGAGAACATGCAAACTCTGCACACACAGGGCCACGGTGGGAATCGAACCCCAACCCTGGAGGTGTGAGGCGAACGTGCTAACCATCATCAGTGCGTACATATAGTTATTTCAAATATATTAAAACTCAAACATTTCTCAGAGCCCCTTGCTCCTACACGCCTTAAACACTATATCGTCATTCACTCTTGATTTTATCTCATTATACTCACCACTGCCACATGTTTTTATCCATTCTTTAAGATTGCTGTTTTATGTTTTTGTAGTCCTATTAAATAGTTCCGTCGTGTTAAAAAACATACATGGGAAACATAACCACTACGCCTGGTTCACCATAACTAAACCATATGTTTCCCATTACATCCTTGCAGTGCTCTCTGGAGCTAGCCCTGAGCCAATTTCACTCAAATCACATTTGTGCAGGGGCCTTAGTGGAACATCCATTTTCTGACAAGCGCAAATTTTCTGGATGAAGGATTGAAGCGACTAGGTAATTTGTGTGCTGCTGTTCCTGATTTGAAACAGTGTGTTAAACCGTATTGGTGACAGACAGAACAATATTTGATCTCAATTCAAGTGTGCAAGCCTTAGTGATTTACATCAGAAAGCACATCCTGGCAGACATTAGTTTGCCTACATTTGGATCCATGCCCAGATTGTTGAATTAGTCTGCTAATGCACCGAGGCTTTAGAACAGCTGGACTGGGAGAAGGTATCAGATTTGTACATCAGAAAGTGAGAGTTTCTGCACACAGAACAGGATCTAACTTTGGTGGGTTTTGAATTGCGATGCAGTCTTTAAGATCTTGTTTTCAAGTCTTCTTTTTAAAAAGGGAATGCAGATTTTCCGTTTATGTTAGGATATGAGATAGTGGGATCAGTAAAGTCGGTGTTTAGTTAGTCTGTGTAGTTTTTCAGCATCATATTGTAATCTCCCGCTGTTATTGTCATTCACACCGCAGCTGGGCCGTGTCTACTCTCTGTGCAGCCAATCCATTCCTTAATTCTGAAGCAACTACACAGGTGGCTGGCCCTAAAGACGTCTGGGATACCGGAGGCCCAAGCCAGGACACAAACATTCAGACTCACACAAATGCATGTATACACATAATCCCATACACAGACTTTCAAGCTTAGATCAGCTCCACCCACTTTCTTATTTTTTCACAGGACATTCCTCTTTACATAATCAATTTTAACTTTACTAACACAAATGGTGTGGATTGAAATGCTTGTTAGACAGTATGTGCATGAGTAGATATAAGAGCTTTAGCTTTTATAGGTCTGAGCATGCTCATCCTTGTCAGCAGTCTGAGGCACATGGTTTTGCACGTGTGGTAGACTAATTATGGCCAAGTCTAAACATAATAAGAGCAGCATAAACACCAGCTCACAGTGTAGAGGATCCAGAGCAAAATAATTCAGCCTCAAAGGCCAAGCAAAAAGGCAGTGCAGTGTTGAAAAATGAGCTGTGCGTGAACATTGTCTACTCTGCCCTTCTACTCCACCGTTCAAAAAGGCTTCACTGCCATGACTATATTCAGTAATGGGAGTGGGTACTGTGTGCGTGTTGTCCCTGTGCTTCGCGGGTTTCCTCCAAGTACTCTGGTTTCCTCCCCTAGTCCAAAGACATGCATTGTAGGCTGATTGGCATTTCCAAAAATTGTGCCCTGCGATGGGTTGGCACTCTATCCAGGGTGTCCCCCTCCTTGTGCCCCGAGTTCCCTGGCATAGGCTCCAGACTCCCCCGCATCCCTGTGTAGGATAAGCATTATGGAAATGGATGGATTTAATACATATAAACATATAATAATACATATACATATAATACATATAAAATCCCAGTGTTCCTGGGATAGGCTCAAGATCCACCATGACCATGGATAAAGCTATTACCAAAGATTCATGAACAAATACATAAGGATTTGCAGATAATTATATTAGAAATCTTAAGATTTATTCATCGTATTTTAACCTGAAGATAAAATGTTATGTTTTGGTCAGAAAATATTTGTGGGTTTTTTTTTGTGGGTTGCAGGTTTTCACCACACAAAATCACTACAGAGAACATGTACGCATGTCTCATCCAACTTTTAGATCATAGGTTTGTTAGTACATCCAGAAATTGTACCAAAATCAAAACCAGCCTTTTATAAAAGTAGCCCCCTGTGAACAGTTTGATGAGTGGGTGTTCAGTCATATGTTTTTCATTGTTATCTGTGTTGATCCTGCAAAAATGTTTAAATATTCTGGAACAACTGTACATTTGCCACCCTCACTGGAATTGCCCATGGCCCTGTCCTATGAGGATGTTGATTTAAAAGTGTCAGGTCCAAGAAAAACAAAAAGAAACTCATCTTCACCATCTTTTGATAGGAAAATATGTATTTAAAAAATAGGAAGTACCGGTGCAGTGGTCTAAGTGCTACACAATTCTCAGAAGGGAGACATTAGAAGACACCCACAATGTTGTCTGCAATCCTCTTCTCTCTCCTCATTTTTCCTGTTTAGAGTCAAGACTTCCCAAATGAGAGATATCCGTTACTGAATGAATAATCCAAAGCATGACTGTTACTCTTCTCCCTTTGCCTATCCTGTACCCTGTAAATAGTTCATTTGGAATAAACAGCACGTATAAGGAAATAGTCTGGGGGATTTTTGGTGCATCTGTGTGAGAGGAACCCCCCTCCACACTGCAAATGTATTTGGATTGTCACATTTCCCAAAGAGCAGACATATTTTATGGCAAAAATCAGTCACAGACTAAATAAAAAGAGTGCCTGTGAGAGGAGGGTAAAACCAAATGCAGTCCCTCAAATGGGTTTCCTCTAAAAATACTGCTTGCAGATGTGAAACGTTCTTCTGCTCCAAGTGATCCTATGGTGTTTATGCTTATGTAGTTATCTTCATGCTAAGGATCCATGTAAATACGACCCTACATCAAAGGCTTTGCACACAGGTACAAAATTCCCAGATATGTATTAAAGAAACCATTTATTGAGAAGCTTAGACAGACATTTCTTCTTTTCTGTAATAGATTTCATTTTATGTGTGTGTGTGTGTGTGTGTGTGTGTGTGTGTGTGTATATATATATATATATATATATATATATATATATATATATATATATATATATATATATATATTATTATTATTATTATTATTATTATTATTATTATTATTTTCATTATTATTATTTTCTGAATTAGAAGCACCAGGATGATTCACGTTTCTCACATCCAGCCATTCCATATCAACTTTTGCATCATATCCATGTAGAGATATGGGAACCAACTGACTGTTGAGCTTCGAATTGAATCTGAACCAACGGGACTTTCTAAACATCTACACTGACACACTGACCCCTGGGCTCCAGGCCCAAAACTGTTTCGATATATGTTTGGTTTTAAATGGTAAAGGTCAGCTTTTGGAGCATATTTCCCATAATTTTATGTTATGAAGTTTTTCCTAATGTTACCCATGAGAGATCAAGTACTCAAACTAAATTCAGATTCATACTGTATGTTTTATACAGACATTGTTTAAGATTTCTGTCCAAAATCAAATTATTGTAGTTCATATGGTCAGTAAGGGGGAGAAAACATACAAAAATGAAACAGCTGTAGTTTTAGCGGTAGATAGTAATTTCCAAATGTCTCCTGTCACAATGTATAGCATTAGTCAGCTCCTGATATGGATATCCTGATTGTTTTAAAATGCTTTGGAAACTGTGATGACCTGAACAGGGTTGAATGTGACTGTATATGGGGGTTTTTTTTGTGTGCGTCTGAGTCTCTGCTTGTCTGTTAGCATGGGCACTGACGTTCTCTTCACACATACTTGCAGCTCTGGACTTCCTCACACGCCATTTCTCCTTCTTCTTCTATTGCTGTCTTGCTTTTTGTCTCTGCGGCTCTGTGTTTATTGGCACCCAGTGGGGCTCTGAACAAACCGAAGCTGTAGTTTACCATTTAAAGACAAAGACGAGGAGCTGGACAGCTTTCAGGACATTCTCTTGGCCAAATCTCATTATAGGCAAATGAGCACAGGATGTCTACTGGTTCGGTTATTTGTAGTACTTGTAGCTTCTGTGTGTGTGCCAAATTCTGGATATTTTCTAACCTAAATTACATTTCCAGTCAATAACCTAATGCTTGACACTTTTCATTAATAGCGAATTTACTGTAGCCAGTACAAATTTGGAAAAGTACTTGCAGTGGTATCTGCTAAGATAGTCATGA
The DNA here is from genome assembly GCF_023375685.1 of Ictalurus furcatus. Lineage (NCBI taxonomy): Eukaryota > Metazoa > Chordata > Actinopteri > Siluriformes > Ictaluridae > Ictalurus > Ictalurus furcatus. The sequence continues at coordinate 13,246,909 of NC_071260.1, read as the reverse complement.
CATTTCTTACATTTCTTACATTGAATGACATTGTTGCGTGTTGTTTGCTTCACATGACCCTTGACTCGCGGTCATTGCTGTGTCTCCTAAGACAGGAGCAAGGTTATTATCTGAAGAATGTAAAGGCCACATTAGGGTCAAGCAAATGCCAGACTAATGGAGACTTTTAGATAAGAATGTCACATATTTCTTTCGTTTACCACACAACAGTTTTGTAAACGATTCAATTCCATAATGCGTTACATAATTGGCAATTACTTAATGATCATGTAGGGGTGGTCTAAGGGTTTCTTTATGATTGTGGCCCATTATCCCCTCTTCAAGAGATTAACTCTCTGTATCTGTAGTCTATTTTTTCAGTCCTTAAGTTTAGAGCACAGGCTCCCAATCCTGGTGCTGGAGTACATTCTGTCCGGCACATTTAAGTGTTTCCTTTTTCCCAACACACCCACTTTAACTCGCTTAATTTAAGTTAATTAGCTGGTTAGTTCCAAAAGTGTTGCAACTAGTTTATTATTCCTCATGAAATGGTAGAATGCAAGCTGCTGTGATCACACTGGGCTGTGTGTAAACTTGAGATAATGAGTATTAAGGAGTTAATATAGAAATTGTGCATATCTGTATTTAGATCTCATTGGGAAATAACTACATGTACACACAGAACTTTAGTACTGCTCGGACGCTATTTGCATTTGTGCTGCGGAGTTTGACAAAAACAACTAATTTGCCAATCTAACTTCAAACTTAAGCCTTTTTCTTTGTGTGACAACAACGTGCCACTGTCTAACCATTGTTATAACCCCTAGACCATCCGTGTGTTGGACAATGTAAATATTGTGGGGTCCAAAAGTCTCAGAGCACTAGAGAAAATACTTCTATTTTGCATTATTTTCTAATTTAATACAACCGTTTTTATTACAAATGATGTTACTAACAACAACTTGAGTGACATGTAGAATCTTTGAAATATTTACATGAATTTCTTAGCATTTGGTATACTCCCTTTTTGCTTTAGTGACAGTGTGCACTCAAGCTGGCTCATGTTTATGGCCCACAAGTCTGTGCAAAAACGTATGACCCATTTTAGATCAAACCCAACGGAGTATCGTCTAAACACAAGCTTCAATAGAAGAGATTAGTCCTCTGACCTTTTGTACAAAGCAATTGTCAATATGTTCAATATCACACATTTGCTTAGAATTAAATAGGGACCTAGAAATAGTGCATTTGATATGAATATATATGTAATTATATGTATATGTGTGTGTAGCATTTCTGATTGCATTTCTGAGCCTTTATATACGTTATATATAAAATCGACACTTGGATCCTACGTTTCTCAGACTGTGCAGTGTGTCAGTGTGTGTCAGTTACAGATAGCTGCTAGTTTTCATTATTAAAAGCAGATTGAAAAGCAGATTTCTTTATAGTTATAAATTAGTTCGAGTTGTATTTACCATCCATTGGTTCTTATAAAAGTGTGACACAAACTGCTGACCCCCAAGCTTTTTCCCTGGTTCTAAACCATCAATTTATAAATGAACATTTAATGTCTTAACTGTACAAGCTTAGAAAGTTTGGAACGGTCCTTCAGTTTGTATGCCTCCAGTGAGAACACTTTCAGAAAGCTAGAACTGTTAATTATCTAAAGAACACTTGAAAACCCCTTTACTAAGGGCATATACATATCTGTGGTTTAGTGGATGTAATCATCTCAGATTGTTCTAGATTGTTGTCTTTTGATGTTTTACTTGGATAGACACTGCAAGATGCCAGCATGTCTATCAGCATTTCATCACCTTAACGCACACTACCTGCACTACTTACGTGACTCCTTCCCCACACACCACTAACGCTTTGTGCAAATCATATAATCGAAAACAATATACATTAAATAAATTTACAGTCCAGATGCTAAACAATTGAGTAGGTTACTCTTTTTTTTTTGCTCTCTCTCTCCCTCTCTCTCTATCTCTCTCCATTTTTTCCCCTTCAGTTTCCCACGCCAATACTGTGGTGTTCTGGGACAGCATGTGTATGTGGGTGGGGGCGTAAGGAACATACAGACCAGCTTTGGGGTTTTATAGCAGCTCGTATGACTAATAGAATCCGGGACTAAGGCACACAACACTACTACTTGGATCTCTGCCCTGGAACAGACTAACGCTCTCACACATGTGTGGCAGGAAGACCTGGAATTTGCATGGATCCCATGGAATAGCCTGTTCTTCACATTGCTGGAATGCACATTGACGTGTTACATCTGCTGCACTGGGATGAAGTGTACATAGGGAAGCTCACTAGAGATTGATTAATTCTAGCTTAATTAAGTCAAATCAGATTTTATGATTGTGCAGAATGAATGGAAGTCTGTTTAACACTGGTCCGTGACATGCTGCTGTGCATTTACTGTACAACTGTACAACTCAAAGAAAACATAATGAGTTTCGCTGACACTTTAATTTGAATGCACAATTTATAAGCAAGTAATGCATACATTACAAAAATGAACGATTAGTTATTGATCAATTAATTAATAGTTATTCTATAAAGTATAAAATACATTTTATATAATGTATTATTATTTAGGTATCAGATTCATTCAGAGGAAACCCATGAGGACATGCGGAGAACACGCAAAACGCCGGACAAACAGTAACCTGAGCTCAGGATCAAGGTGTCAAATCAAATGATTTATAATGAAAGTTTCAGTAAATTAATAATAGTACTTTATAAAAAAAAAAAAAACATTTTCTTTATTTAATGACAATTTTATTTTGAATTTACTGTTAAATGATTTCCTAAAGCAGCAGGCACTGACTCTAACTGTAAAGAGCCAACTAAACGTAAATTGACTAAGCACACATTGTCTAATTAAAGTACAAATTACACAAAAGTGCAGATGATCATGGGCATAGATTTGGCTTGAACATTGGGTGGGTTGAAGTGTAAATGGCTATGCTTCCCGATATTCTTAATTAAATTATTAAAAAGTAAATAAATAAATTGAAAAATATATCTGTTATATCTGCAGTGTCATTACATAATTATCCTCTGCTTATCTATCTTTCTATCTATATACCCATCCATCCATCCATCCATCTATCTGTCTATCTGTCTAATCTATCGTCCACAAGCTGTCATGGATATCCCGGAGGCTACTCTGGACTACAGCTGCCAGCAGCCACTGCACTACATCATGGTCACATGACCACCTGCACCTGAATCACATGTTTTTCGCTATCTTGTTATATTGATAGTTATAGCTAAATTACAATGAATTACCCTCCACTAATATTGGCACCCTTGGTAAATATGAGCAAAGAAGGCTGTGAAAAATTGTCTTTATTGTTTATCCTTTATCTTATCTTATCTTATTGCCTGGATACTACACTGATCATTCATACATCAGTTGAAGTCACCAGATGGTTTATTACTATTACTGTGTGTCATTACCATTCCTAACTATTACCATTAGCCTCCTCCTACACACCCCAGATTCCTTACTGAGACCTGCAATGCTGCCTTTTTATTCTTTTTTTTTTTTTTTTCCTGAGACAAATTCCAGGTGAATTATGTAATGGAAGAAGAGTTGAGAGAATGCTGCTTTCTGGTAGCATACAGTGAAAAGGGTGACCTAATCAAACTGGATGTAAAAGCAAGATAAAGAAGTTAAAGGGATCAACAGGTAATGAGAAAAAAAGGGAACGTGGTTGAAAGAGAAGCCAGATGAGGTCACAGAGGTGAGATGGTGAAAAGCAGGAGATTTATGAGAAGAGGAAAGAACAGCATGAGACTTAGAAAGAGAGTGAATGGAACAGGAAATGGCCTGTGATTGTTTTGCTCATTTCTCTGAATTTGAGAGCACTGAGAGTTTAACCATACCATGATGATGTATGCTGTATACTTACAGCCTTTCACCAGCCTGTGAGTTGAATAATCACCTCATCATACACCCCCTTTAAGCATTTTTGTTAGCATTTTCTAGAGGGACTGTAAGTGCCATACAGTAGCCTACTCCCTTCCGTTGCTTTTGTGATTAATTTGGGCTCGCTCTTTGCTTCCCTGCTGATTCCACAGGGACTGGACATTCCGTTATCCATGTGTCACGTTCATAATGTTCTTTCTCCCCACATCCTCTCTGTCCATGTCCTCTTTAGCTTGGGTTAAGATCACTCCTCACGTGCCTGTATTTCAGATGGATATCTGCAATAGTAAATCCTCATTACCAAAGTACAGAAATTGAAAAAGACCTTAACCGCTTTCTGTTTCTCTTTTTTGAAATGCCCTCTTTGTGTTTAAATGGACTTGACATGTCAGATCCGCACACGTGCGCATACTCATTGTGTAAAACGTCACGAAAAATGTGAAACTTCAAAATACTTCAAGCAGATCGTAGGCAAGCTAGGGGATTTTTATTTTTAAATCAGCAAACACTTAAAAGTCATTAGACTCAAACAAACTGTATGTAGAACGTCAAATACAGTTAAAAATCGCTAACGTAAGTAATCATTTAAGAGCTACAGCAACGATAACAAGCTCCTTACATTTGTAGCCAGAAGTAGGGTGAGAGTTGATCCCCCTTTTTTTTCGAGCTGAGAGGCTTCGACGTCATTTATAGTAAGGGAACATAGTGAGCATAGATGCTTCCGGTGCATTGTGGGATTTTTTTTTTTGAAAGTGAAGGATTTTCTGATTGACGCAGCCCTTAAAATGGCCGACTCCCTGATCAGTGTCCTGAGTACTGAACTAGGGAGCTGGTTGAGACACGTCCTCACTAACTCCTCCTGTCAGGTTTCAGATCTAGAAATATCTGTGATTTATATACATCATCGGTCTGAGACCGTTTCACTTGAGCATGTGTGTGTAGTGTACAGGTTGCCAAGAATTTGAAGCTGGCATGAGCACTACAGCTGTACCTGCTTTCTATATCGTCCACTTCAATAGGCGCCTTATTTACTTATGAAAATGTACAGCTTATTTACACATTATGTCATAATGACACAGCATATCCAATTTATCGAGCATGACTGGCTCATACATATAGACATATGTCCAACAGAACTAGTCTCATGATAGACTTTTTGATTGTAGAGTCCATTTTTGACACTTGATTGGACTTGACACATTGAATGTCTGAGAAATGTGTCAGTTATCATGATTGTATAGTATGAGCATTTTTATTTGTCTGTGTACAGGTGATCTTAGCTATTACCTGTTAGAGTTAATTTGTTGTGAGGGTGTGGTTCAATTTGTGCTTGTTTAAAATGGCAGAACGGTAACACACAAGAAAATAAACTTTACAACTCACGTATTAATATGCCATTCATCTTTTAGTTTATTTCATGTAGAACCTCTCTTGTTATGTCTTTTCCTTTGCTGTTTTACTCACCCGCTCTGTCTCTGGCTCAAACTAACATGTTCACGCTTCACATTAAACATTATTATTTTTCTTCTTCGTTTTTCTTCTTTCTCATGCTTCTTTTGCAGTCTGTGTTGCGACTAACATGGGAGCAATTATAAAGCCTCGTTGCACTTTTCTCTGCCTCTTTTTCTTGGATGAGGGTTTGAAGTCTACTGCATCTGATAGAGTTGAAAGTAGGCCACATGGTCTGGGCTGTACTCTCCCACAAAGAAAGTAGACAGAAATACAACATGGAATGAACTCTGGGGGCCTGCACATGAGTGACATGATAGCAAGATTCCCCTTTTTTATACAGCTAATATCACTAGTAGACTTGCACATAGAAAACGAATTTTAAATGTAAGGATAGATATCCCACTCTGCAAAATTCGGAACTCTTTTATTATTAATATTTTAACATGCACCCTTTGCCCATTTTGTTATTGTGATAAACTATAAAAACTTAAAACATTAAATGTCTTGTTGCTCTTAGTTAGTGGTTAGAACATTTGCCTCACACCTCCAGGGATGGGGGTTCAATTCCCGTCTCTGCCTTGTGTGCGTGGAGTTTGCACATTCTGCCCGTGCTTTTGGGGTTTACACCAGGTACTCCGGTTTCCTGCCCCCATTCAAAGATATGCTATGTAGGCTGATTGGCATCTCTAAATTGTCCGTAGTGTGTGAATGGGTGTGTGAGTGTGTGTGTGATTGTGCCCTGCAATGGGTTGGTACCTCTGTACTGTACACGTGAAGTGCATGTGTGCTTACAGGGAGAGGAAGAGAGAATGGTGTGTGTGTGTGTAACTCTAATTGCACCGTGGTATAGCAGAATGTGAACAAAAGTCTCGTTGCATGGTTTACTGTGGTTCACACATTGACATCAGAGCAGATATCACTGGCAGACATTAAAGGGGAAAGGGGTGGGGAGACTTTTGTCTCAGGTAAGAGAAAATGCTTAACATTTTCCTTGAATAATAGACTTCCATGATTCAACAAGCCAATGTTTTTATCTGGTACAACCCTTACTGCACACAAGCAGACGGTATCTACATATAAGGCACATGATCTAGTGGTAAAGCCCATATAAAAAGTTTGTTAGGTGCGGCAGAGATATGGATCTACAAAGAATCAGGGCCTCGTGTTTGGGCTTCATTTCTCGCTAGATGCTTTTATACTAATAAGCATGATGCATGTCCACATCTATGAGAAAAGGCAGTCATAACATCACTGGCTTTGAAAGCTCTCCAGGTCTCCATTTGTGATGATTCACACCACAGTTCCTGCTGGAAAATCCGTGTTACTACTCGCATAGTGAGAAAACCTCGAATCCTGTTGTTTGTGTGAGCAAATGGAGAAGTGCCAGTGGTTTAACAGAACACCTGTCTCAGTGCGTGACATGCAGTGGTAGGTTAACAATAGCCACCTGTCAAAACCAACATCCTAGCACTCTTCCTTTGAGCTGTATTTATTAAACCACAGTCCTTTTTTTAAAAAAAAAAACATGGCAAATTGTGGTTCCCTTTCAAAGGGAACTTCGACGTTGCATTTAGCATAACACTATGGGAAGCGCCTCTCGCGCATGACCAGTATCTGAAGCTTGTGTAAAATCATGCCTATTTATAGGCCTGCCATGATCAGGTGACGTGGCAATTAAGCGCGTCGCGTGATATAAATATGTCACCTGTGAACCACGCCGCCAGCTTTTATTATCTTCAGCGAAAGACTGCATGTCAGTTGTTTGTGTAAAGAAACAAAAAGACGCTTCACTTCCTCGCTATCTTTTCTCAAAATCTCAGAACTTTTCTATCCCTTTAAAAAAAAAAGAAGAAAAAAAAAAGGAATGAGCGAGAGAGAAAAATATGAGTGAGAGAATTGAGGAAGTGTACATGCGTAACCCAGACGTTTTTAGTCATGTCAGATATGACATAAGTGATACTGACTAGAGCGAACGTAAACATTTTTAAGAAGCGATTAGAACTTTAAAGCTCTAACCGATCACCCAATTTTACCCAAATGCATACATGCTATGTATCTCTTCTTTGTTATTTCCTTAATCCTACCAAAAATATCCAACGTACTTTCAAGTACGGCACTCACTATAGCCCACTGAAATATGGGTAGCAATTTAAGCATAACACATTTTCCATGTCACCAATTATGATGAAGTGGTTGTAATATATTAAGCCGCCTTTCCTTGGGAAAACCGTTGTTTTTACATCTATTTATGGTTGTTTTGGTAGATTTGTTGCAACTTTTGCCCTATAGGGAACAGCTTCTGTTATTTTGGACATGATCCAGACCTCCTGGTCAGAACCCCCCAGAGTGGCAAAATATTGTTCTCCCTGGGATTCTGTTATTCATCAATCCGAATGACTTAGAACATTTGTAATCTCGAATGCTAAAAAATAACTTCAGAATTAAAGTGTCCAATTATTGATGTACTCTATTTATACCCTAGCTCTCTGAATTTCTTGCAGTTGCTTTGTGTTCTGGTATGTGAGCTACAGGAGGATCTGTGGTTTAAATCTAAAGTAAGTTCTCACAGAATCTCACACGTTTTTTTTCTTCTAAATCAGCTATTTCTTGGCATTCCCTCAGTGACCCGCATATGACTACACTATTTCCCATGATTCTTATTCAGTGAAGTGAGTGACCCCCTCAATACAGAATCAGTCTCCTGCCTGTTTAGCTTAGTAATTGCATTGAAGCATTTGTATAAACACACAGTCATGGTACACAGGTAAACTGAGGTGTGGACATTGACTTGATCCGAAGCTGTGCATTCTTGTGAATGAACATCATTCCAGGTAATGTATTCAGCCCTTGGCACCTCACTTACAGTGTATGTGCATACTGCATAGTCAGAGTGATAAGTACATCATGTATATCAGTGGTGTTCAAAGTGGGGGCCGCGGCCCCCTTGGGGGCCGCCAGGGGGCGCCCGGGAGCCTCAACAATTTGGTGTGAAAAATAAATTCTCACTCTCAGACAACCACACACACACACACACACATACACAATCAATTCCTAATGCAATGTAATGTAAAGATGTAAAGTGTAATTATTAATTTAAAAAAAAGGGGGGGATATATTCAGAAGTCTGTATTTTTAATGTGTTTTAAAGACATCTTGCAAAAGTCAAATGTTAATGCCATTTGGGGGGCCTTGCCCCGGAAAAGTTTGGGAACCCCTGATGTATATAACATCATACTGCTCCCTACACTGTAAAACCTGAGAGAGGAATTTGTGATGTGGTAGAGAACATTCTTCCATGTTATTAATAACAGTAATAGTGGAAAGATAATTTTTTTTGGATAGGTTATAAGTCAGCTTTCAGAACAGAGAGTATATAAAACAATGAACTGAATAAAAAACAATGAAATTTTACAGTATGTAACAGTAGCGTGGTCCTATAAGTAACATACAGTGCACGTGGCATAACAAGAGCGTTTCAAATAAGTGGCCAAAAGGTATTGGGAAGTCTGAGATTTTATGTCAGATGTATAGTGCAAACAAAACAAGTACTGCAAGTAGTGATAAAGAGGTACATGGATATTAATTAGTATAAGCAAATAAAGCAAAATTTACAAGGATAGTTATAAAGAAAATGCATTATAAGTTCTGTGGGTATAAGATGTTGCAAAACCTATAGCTTTCATTGATGACTTTTTTGTATTATATAATGAATATAAAATGGTTTATAGAATGTTTTACACAGTATATATTAATTCAAAGGTATAATTGTGGTATTTCCATTGTCAAAAGACAATGCTGCCCCCAGAACTCTTCTTTATAACCCTATGCCTTTTATCACACAGAACTGTTTGTTCCCTTGGCCCTAACTACAGCTCTAATCATTCTCTATGTGCCCATATTCTAGCAGGAGGAGATGTAGACTGTGCTTCAAGTGTGTATTTGAGATAGCAGCTTTGGCTATCAGTGCAGATGTCAGTGAAGTGGGCTATTTCAGCTCCATCACACAGCACAATGCACCCTTGAACACATAGATTCCGCTACAGACATGTGTGCACCAAAGATTCTTTAAATGTGTTTTAAAGATCAGCTGTGTGAGTTTTAGACTATAAGGAGTTGCAGCAACTTCAGTTCTTCAATCTTGTCTGTTCAGCTGTGACAAAGGTTTTACTTTACATGTCCACATCACACAAGAGATGTACTGTGGCAGTGGCAGTGGTAGTTGGTTAAGGCATTGGACTTCTGACCAGATGGTCATGAGAAATAGGGGGCAACATGGTGGCAGGCAAGTAGCATTACTGTCTTACTGGTTCAGTCCCGACCTGTGCAGTTTCTGTGTTCTCTGCGTGTCTGTGTTTTTACTAACAACTATTATAAAAGGTGCAAACATACACTGATGCTCAAGAAGGCAACACAATATATTAAGAGCCTGGGGGGTGTAAAAATTTGAACAGGATGATTGGTGTAAATTGTTATTATTTTGTATTCTATGAAACATCTTATGTAGTAAATATCTTAGGCAGCTTCTGAAGGGCAGTACTAAATGAAACAAATAAGGCCGATTGTAACGATTTGAGTTGAACCGTATCGGAGGTGTATCGTTTTAAAAATGAACTCTAACCACCGATGAGTAACATCCTCATCCTTTGGTAGTCCATGCAAAGTGGTGTTACAACATGAACCTAACTCTTTCAGGGAAACTACTACTGCAGTACGCATTCTGTTTGGTCAAAGTACACATGAAAGGTAAGATCTGAAAAACCGTAATAGGTGCACTTTAATATTGTATAGCCGCTGTTGGAAATGGGTCAAATAAGCAGAAATTGCACAAAAAAAAAAAATTAAAGAACGTACAGGACCTGGAGGATTTTCCTGAAGAACAGTGGGCAGTTTAACTGCTCAGGACAAACAAGGGACTCATGAACAACTCTCACAAAACATAAACACAGTCATTGATCATCCAGGTTACAACACACAGTATTAAGAACCAAGGGTATGTAAACTTTTGAACAGGTAAATTTGTGTAAATTCGGTTATTATTGTGTCTTCTGAACTATATGTAAATATCTGTTATGTGAAATAGCTTATTCAGGGCAGTTCTAAATATAAAACAACATGGGATTTTAATGATCCCTCTTTTTTTAATTAACATGTTGCAGATTCTGTAAGGGGTGTGTAAATTTATCAGCACAACTGTATACTTAAAACTGATATGGTTACAGAATAGTAGGAGATATTGTGATCTTAGTATCATAAGGTTGTATCTGGGTAGGGACTGAACAGGAGAGAGAACCTGATAATACAAAAGGCCACTTTTTTTAGACAAATAATTTATAACAAAGAATGTTTGTAAGTGGCTGCATTAGGTATTTAGACAGATGACATGGCTTCAGCAGGGGTACAGTATGTAGCTTGTCTGTTGTGTTTTAGAAATCCACCAGCTGAAGCACAGTAAGCTAGTTTGAAGAAATTTGAGCCACCTTTGATTAGAGCGTAGAAATAGCAATTTGCCTTAAAAGCCACCAGATGGCCACACTGTGCATAAATAATGTATGAGAATATTGCCATCTAGTGCTCATAATGTAGTATAATCAGGATGAAGATATGATATACTTGTAATATAACCATGTGGCAATAGTGACTTTAAGAAAAAAAAAAACATGGATAGTTAGATCATTTTAATAACAGAAATTAAAATGATGTGATATATATATATATATATATATATATATATATATATCAATCACTTTTGTGGTGTTGTAATATCTTTTTCATTATCCTCAGAAAATTCGGGACATAGGTTTATAAGTTTTTTACTCTTCTCTTTCTGCTGCTAAGGTGAGTCCTTTCATACATCATAATTTCCAGTGTTATTTAAAATTGCACTGCCTTGTATCTTGTATTCTTTCACATGACTGAATTTTGTTATGTGTTATGGCTTGCTGTGTTCTCTAACATTTCAGCGCTATAAGTACCTTTAATCTTTGTGTAATGTCCTTCTTTGTCTCAATAACAGGGCCAGCCAGGTATTCTTGGCACTCAGGGCCCTACAGGGCCTCCAGGACGTGCAGGTGACCCTGGCCTGCAAGGTTTTAAGGGAGAGAAGGGTAATTCGGGTGAGACAGGCATCACAGGACTGAAAGGGGCTCAGGTGTGTATAACTTGAACCTGCTTCATACTTCTCATCCAAAATGATTCGAAAATGTTATAGTGCTAATGTAAAGTCATTCATTTCTTCAAATGGAGTAAAATTGCGTCAGAATTGTGTGGAGTAAAATAAGTTGATCCCATCGCCTCTTATTTGTTTCTGTAGGGAATGATAGGAAGTCCAGGGTTTCCAGGAGCAGATGGTATTCCAGTAAGTGGCGTCTCTTTATAGTGGAAGTTTTGGATCCATATCATATATACTTATGACCAAAAGTCTCTCTCTCATATGCACACACACACACACAAACACACACACACACACACACACTTTTGCGGGGTTGTCACATTTAAATCATTTACAGATTCATGTAATGTGTTGCATTACAGACAATGTGTGTTACATTCGGACCTCTCATCTATGCAGGGTCACCCAGGGCAGCAAGGCCCTCGAGGAAAACCTGGTGCTGATGGCTGTAATGGAACCCGGGGAGATCCTGGAATACCCGGCCTGGAGGGATTTAATGGTGTTGCTGGAGAAAAAGTATGTGGAATGCACCCATTTTAGCCAGAAACAACAACGTCAGAAATCAGCTTTAATGACGTGTAGATTTTATTCTACACGTCACAACCGTATATCATATTCTCTGCCTCTGTCCTTATCTCTTTTCTCAATTCTTCTTCAGGGTCAGCCAGGCAGGAAGGGTGAGAAAGGGGACTCCCTGGAGATTAGCGTTTACATGGAGAGATTTCGGGTGAGTGCAAGAGGCAGTATGATATTTTGGATTCACTCAAAAATAGAACTACGGTTTAGGAGCAAAGAGTAGTAATAGAAACCACTGTTTGTACGTATTGAAATAAATTGATTAGACAAGCTTCGCTCCATACTGTGGTATAAGTATATGCAATAAATGGTTCTGTTATCATCTTCTTTCATTTTAAATTAGGGCGAGAAAGGACTTCCAGGATATCCAGGACCTACAGTGAGTTCAACATTAACTCTAACCTTTCCTAGACTTATAACGGTTATATTCAAAAGTACCATTTTTGTTAAATACTATATGTTTTACCCTTTCTTTTTTAACTAAGGGTCCTCCTGGAATCAAAGGTGCTCAAGGAAGACCAGGTATCATCGGTGCTCAGGTGAGTCTGTAGTATTAATTATTAAAATGATACTCTCAGATACACACACTGTATCTACACCGTCCATCTCTTATACTCCTCTCCACTACAGGGTGAAAAGGGTTATAGAGGACCTCCAGGACCAAAGGTAGCCCAAAGACACTGACTAATTCTGACTCATCACTTGTTATATGACTCTTATTGATGTGTTTGAAAGGTATCAATACAGAATCTTGCTCATCTTTATGCAGGGCGTTGCAAATACACTCATTAAAGGAGATAAAGGAAATCCGGTAATATGAATATATCACTGTTGTCCACTAGACTGGAAAGTTAATTTAATTTGAGTAAAGAAGTTGGTGATTGGATTAACCAGTGGAACTGCAATCCTTATTTTTACCACAGGGGGACGTTGGAGATCCAGGGCCACCAGGGAACCAAGAGTTTAAAGACACCTTCCCAGTCAGTCATGTGTCTGAACATAAAATGTTTGGATAACAGCACTTATGTATTCCTAGACATTTGTGTGTTTTATTATGTATTTATTAAGCAGAATTATTAGGTCTAGTAATTTAACCGAAATGAGTTCTTCATCCACAGGGCCCCAAAGGCGATAAAGGTTCTAAAGGTGAACCAGGAGATTTGGTAAGTTACATGAGTGATGTGAAACCTTGCTTTCACTTGCTGGCACGTTGTAGTTACACAGTTGTGTAAGTAATAAGCTTACGTGTGCCTTAATCAGTATATGGATGTTGTAAATACCCTGTTCTATAAACATTATATATATATATATATATATATATATATATATATATATATATATATATTATTTGTATTAACAGTATTTCCACACAGCAGTCTTTAGTGTTTCAAATAACGGCAGTTTCAAAGTACAGTAACAAGCCAATGTATTAGCTGTAACAAAACGTACATTGATAGATTAATATCTGCACTTTATTGAAATGCTTTAGGTAGTGAAACCTTTTACGGTAGTTTGGACGATATCTAAAAATAAAAATGGAATAAACGTTAAAGAGCCATATATAAAATAATAAAATGCAAATTAAAAAAACAGGCAAAGATGGACAGATAAAATTACAAGAAGCTACACAGAAACCTAAATAATCAAAGAATAAAACTGATGGGAAAAAATTGAAAAGGACAAAATTAATTAAAAGTATTAATGTAATGATAACGATAATGAGTCTTTATTGGTCACAGCACAGTGAAATTCTTTTCTTCGCATATCCCAGCATGTCAGGAAGCTGGGGTCAGAGCGCAGGGTCAGCCATGATACAGTGCCCCTGGAACAGAGAGGGTTAAGGGCTTTGCTCAAGAGCCCAACAGTGGTAGCCTGGCAGTGCTGCGGCTTGAACCCCCGACCTTCCGATCAGTAACCCAATGTAATGAATGGGTACCTGATTAATATCTTGTGAAATGGAGTAGAATCACATCAAAGGCAGCACCATGGCTTTCTATATAGTTAATTCTTAGTACATTTAGTGGTCCAGCACTAGGTGATCTTGCATGTATAATTTTGGACACATTCACTCAGACTGTCTGACATGTGTTAAGGTGCTTTATCAATACTTACTTTAAAAACAGGAAACTATACAGTATTCATTAAGTGAAAGCTTTCATTGGTACATTACCATAGTACAGACTAATGAAAACAGAGTAATATAGAATTTAACTGACCATAACAAGGCATAACAAAAAGCCCCATTAGTAACATTATAGTATCTGACATCAAACCTCATCAGTAGCAAGGATATCTTCTACAATACGTAGCTTCTACATTGCACAGCTACATATTAATATAAGTTTCAGAACTTATAGTACAAGAACTACTAAAACATTTAAGTAATTGCACAAAGATAATACTTTTTCCTTAGCTTTCCCAGGTATTGTGATGATTTAGTTAACTGCATTGAATGTGACTTGTATGACTTAATAAATCATAATTGTTCAATCTTTGTGTTCATAAAACTCATTTGTGTTTTTTTTTTTTTAAAGGCGTTTCATATCAAAGGAGAGACAGGACTTCCTGGATTACCTGGGAATCGGGTATACACTTGTTATCTATTTGTGTTATCAGATCTGTTTACTAATATTTTCAAGAACATGTTTCTGTTTGACTTCTCACATAACAAGAAATATTTCATTATTGCTAATAGGGCTATCCAGGAAGCACTGGAGCGCCAGGAAGAAAGGTATGCTTTTGGTTATCAGTTGGGCCTGACGGTGAGATGCTGTTGATGTCACTAAGCACTCCCTCTCTATTTTTTCCAGGGTGAAGCTGGGGATTCGGGTATTCCTGGGCAGCCGGGAAGCAAGGTATATTTTACTGGTAACCGTTTCACTGTTATAGCACAGTGAGTTTATATCTGAAACTTGCTGATGAACTGCAGTGCCTTGAAGGCTGCACAGGATTTATATTTTGAATGTTGCTAACATGTTAATGCTTCAATAGGGGGAACCAGGAGAAGCAGGAGAGCTGATATTTTCAAATGGATACAGTGAAGGTAACAGAGTACATCTTTTTATTCCAAACGTTTATTAAATTCTGTTAATCAGAATTTAAGTTCTCTGTTCTGTCCAATTAAATCTCCTGATTTGTTGTTAGCCACAGTATTTTAACCCTGTCCACATTTTCTTCATATCTGCTTTCTTGTTCCTAAAGTTGGTCCTCCAGGAGAACGTGGCCCACCAGGGCCTGATGGTCTCAGAGGAAATAAAGGATCACAGGGTCCCCCTGGGCCAGATGCTCAGTCACAGGAATTTGGTATTTTGAACTTTTAATGTTTGAATATTAATATGAGCATGTATTCTGACTGTATGAATCTTTTTTTAGAAATTGTGTCTGTATTTCCAGTGTTGCCCGGACCATTTGGACTAAAAGGGGAAAAAGGGAGGAAAGGTGATGCTGGGGAACCTGGTATCCCAGCCTCAGAACCTGGGCCTCCAGGCTTTGATGGCCTACCAGGACCACCTGGGCCAGCCGGACCAAAGGGATCATGTATGTGTGTTTGTGTGTGTGAGTGTGTGTGTGTGTGTGTGTGTGTGTGTATATATATATATATATATATATATATATATATATATATATATATATATATATATATATATATATATATATAAACTTTGTCTCTATGTAAACTCTGTCTCTATATATGCTATTTTGCATCTTTTGTTTGAGTGATAAATGGATCTAGTTTTTAAATAAGCTTTAAATGAAAACTACTATAAAAGAGAAAGGAACTCATATACAGTCATGTGAAAAATAAGTACACCCCATGGAATGTTTTTAACATATTTGTATAAGCAAATATTTGATCCTCTTTGAAACAATGCCTATTAATAAAGGTGATAAACTCTATCAAATGACACATAAAGTTGACATTTTGTAGTAATTTTCACAATTTAAATTAACAAAAAAAAATATTAATCGCGTGGAAAAAGTAAGTACACTCCTGCGTTTATTACACTTCCATAAAATTAAAATCCATAAAATTAGAATCAGGTGTTGAAGATTGGGTGTCAGTGATTAGAACCTACTTGAGGAGTGCAGGTAGAACCTGTCTTATTTATACCACTCACATCACATCTGGTGTTCCCTTTATTATTAAGGTGTGTGTCATCATGCCAAGATCTAAAGAGTACTGTAAGGCCTTCAGAAAAAAAGGTTGCGGATGCGTAGGAGTCTGGCAAGGGATTTAAAAAGGTCTCCAAATTATTTGAAATACATCATTCCACTACAGTGAAAATCATCTACTAGTGGTACAGATTTCAAACGACTGCCCATTTGTCCAGGACTGGCTGTCCCAGCAAATTCAACCCAAGAGCAGACCGTCTAATGCAAAAACAAGTCTCCAAGAACCCCAAAATTTCATCACAAGATCTGCTAGTAAGTCTTGTAGCTGTTGTTGTCAAAGTGCATGCTTCTACAATCAGAAAGAGAATGCACAAATTTGACCTGCATGGGAGATGTGCCAGGAAAAAGCCTTTGCTGTCTAAAAAGAATATTAGAGTAAGACTACAGTTTGCCAATGAGCATCTAGGCAAAGACCAGGCGTTTTGGAATAATGTGCTCTGAACAGATGAATTAAAGATAGAGTTTTTTGATGAAGATGAAATGGAGGGTTATGGAATGGCCTAGTCAAAGCCCGGATTTGAATCCCATTTAAATGTTATTGGGAGGATTTGAAACATTCAGTACACGCAAGAAAACCCTCAAACATCTTGCAACTGAAAGACTATTGCATGGAAGAGCGGTAAAAAATTCCAGCAAGCCTTGTGGACAATTATGCAAAACACCTACAAGAAGTTATTACTTCTAAAAGGGTGCAATACTAGCTTCTGAGGTCAAAGGTGTACATACTTTTTCCACAGAAGAATAACACATCTATTGCTATTTCTGTTAAATAAATGATTGAAAAAACTGTTTTTCCTCCTGGTTCTGTTTATCAATTTTATTCATAGGCACTGTTTCAAAGATGATCAAATGTCTGCTTGTCCAAATATGTCAAAAAAGCCAACAATTTCCATGGGGAGTACTTATTTGTTCACATGACTGTGTACACATATATGGTATATTGAATGCAAAGTTGAAGCTTGCCATCAGTATTGGAAAATTGTGTTGTCAGTATGAATCTGTTTGGCCACAGGGAGCGTGAGTTTCAGAGGGCCTGAAGGGCCACATGGACGTCCAGGAAATGCTGGAGTGAAAGGACAAAAAGGTAAGACTATTGACCAGTGACATTAGTCCAAAAGTTCCTGTTATACCATTTATGAAACAGGATAACAGGATGATGAATATACAATACATTCATCATAAGTTGTATTGCTCACAATGAATGTACCATTTTTTAGGTGACCATGGTCATTGTGAGTGCATTTTGCAAACCTCCCCTCCTGGACCCCCTGGCCCAGCTGGAGATCAGGGTGACCCTGGAACAGTGGGAGAGTGGGGTCAGCTGGGTGATCAGGGAGACCAGGGACCCAGAGGCCTCCTTGGTCTGCATGTTAGTTTCCTGCATTACAGTTATGGTAGAAAATATATTCCACAGGCAGTAATATTGTGAACTATCAGAAATTGTCATTTTCTTTTTTTTTTTCTTCAGGGCTTTCCTGGGCCACATGGGATGCCTGGCCCTAAAGGCTCTAAGGGAGATAGAAGAGAGGTTAAAGACAAAGGTACACCTTTATATTACAACGTTATGATTTTAATTAACACAAAGAAGAAATGAATGTATAATTAATAATTAATTCGTATGTGTTTGTGCTTGTACTTGTGTATTTAACAGGATCACCAGGAGAACCTGGAGACCCAGGGAGACCAGGTGTACAAGGACCACAGGGCAGACATGGGACTAGTGGAATAGATGGTGCCCCTGGACTTCATGGTCTTCCTGTGAGCTTCTCATTAGAAATTATGTGCACTGATCTGAATGCACTGTTTTCATTTTATGTAGTCATTAAAAGTACTAACAGTTACTGCTGGCATGATGCACCCTGTTTATTTTACACTAGCTGTAATTAACAGTGTGCCCACGTAAATCTTATTTCCAAACTCTGTGAGTGCTATCATTCAGATTTAAGTGTGGCATTGTGAATCATGTTGGGGGAAAAAAGAAATGTGATGTTTATTGTACAAAAATGTGTTTCTTTGTCCACATGAAGCTGCTGGTTTCCTTCTTTTATTATAATCAATGCTCTTTCCTGATTGCAAGTGTAGATTAAGCCTGCCGCAACAAAACCGCTATACTATGTGCTGTGTTGCTGTGCGGTTTGCAGGGAGAAGGGCCAGTTGGTGAGCCTGGAGAGAAGGGTTACCCAGGCAGGCCAGGTATACCAGGGTTCCCAGGACTAGCAGGGGAACCAGGTCAAGTAAACGGAGCACCTAAAGGTGTTAAGGGTATAGCAGGTGATGCAGGATTAAATGGTTATGATGGAGTCCCAGGCACACCGGGTACTTCAGGTATGCGCTCTGCCTTTGCTCTTTCCTCGTTCTTCCATCATTTTCATGCTTTAATTCCAATTTCTCATCCTCTATTTTGTTCTGCAGTCTTTGCTTTATATGTCTCTTTTTATGTTACTTTGGGTTTAATATGCTTAAAGTCATGGAATCTGTACATCATGGAAACATTCTAATGAAATGAATCACTTAACCTTGCTCTCTGGCAATTTAATTGCGCGTGACGGGTTTCATTAAAAATGGATTCCATGAGGAATTTTCCCTGAAAATTCAGAGAATGGTCATTTAATAATATGATCTCTGCTGCTGATTCAATCGCAATCAGCTTCTGTCTGTCTACTGTATCTGTATCTACTGTGGTGTTATCTGTTTCTGTCGGTCATCATCTCTTGCTTGCCATTTAAAGGAGACTGTAGTCTACAAGGAGAAGGAGGCAAGTGGATTACAGCAGGTAGCTAGATCAGTGACAAGTCAAATTCCCTCTTAAGAACTCTTTTCTGTCTTAGTGCTTCACTGCATCGCAATAACCTTTTTTTTTTGTACACAGTCACTCTTAATGCTTTGGGCATTATTAACCTTTCTCCTTGTGTGATTTTATTCACCCACAAATATTGTTGTACACACTATGTTTTTATGTGCTTTGTTTCACACACAGCAATGAGTCACATGTGATTTGGGCATAACACAGGGGTTCCCAAACCTTTTGAGCAAACGACCCCAAATGAACATTATGAATTTTCTGAAACCCCACCCAATTTTTTATTCCAAATTGATCATTTAGGACTTAAGTAAATGTGTTCTTTTTCATGTCGTCTGTTCTGTCACTCAGTGTCAACAAGGGATCAGCAGAGGTAGATGGATGGAGAAATTTGTGTAAATTTGATTGTGCAGCATATCAGCATATTATTAAATATGGGAAATTAAATGGGGGAAATTAAATAGCACATACATTCTTTTTAATGGTGCTTTTAATTTTAATTTTAATTATGCTTGTATGAATACGAATCCCAGTAACTTCTAGTTTGGGAACCCTTGCTATAACATATCACTTGTTGTTGTTGTTGTTGTTTGCAAAACAGGCAATCAGAAACTCTACTGTGGTGTCTATGTTGAGGTTATGAATTTATTTCCTTGTCACTAGATATCTTATGGTTTTGGTGTATCCCCCAGGCGATTGCGCAGTTTTAACTGGACCCCCAGGAGAGATAGGACCCCCAGGACATCCTGGATTGGAGGGGATGCCAGGTAATATATTATATATAATATAGTATTTTATAATATTATAGTATATATAATTTATTTATGTGTATGCTATAATATTAATAATATATATAATATTAATCCCATAATCCCCATTTAGACAGACCTGGTTATGTCTTTGTGTTCTAGGATTTCCTGGTCCAAAAGGCTTTGCAGGAACTAGAGGCAAGATAGGAAATAAAGGAGAACAAGGAGACCAGGGCATCGGAGGCTCACCTGGAAAAACAGGTACGTTGAGTGTATGAGGGTTTTGTCCTTACGTACACTCAGACATTCTGGTTGCTCTTGAGAATTACCATTTATACAGCTTTTTGTCTGCTTTATTATGTTCATGTAATGGTTTTCCTTACAGGTTTTACTGGACCTCGTGGAGACTTAGGCAGTACTGGACTAAAAGGTCCCAGAGGTTCTTCTGGCATCCCGGGTAGACCAGGGCTTGATGGTGAGTCTGGACAAAAGGGTCCTAACGGTGAAGCTCTAGGAGCATCTCCTGGACCCACTGGTGAACCAGGACTGCCAGGACTGCAGGGGATAAAAGGCCCCCCTGGAAACCCTGGCGCAAGTGGATACCCAGGTAAGAAATACTCTGTAAGGATGAACTTACCTTGTGATAAAAGTGTTTTCTGTTGCCTACTACATTATAGCTTGGGTGTTATTAACATACAATGTATATACAATGATTTATTTTAACTGTGGTACACTATAGGCATGGGGGGAATGCCTGGGATGATTGGGATCAAAGGTGAATCAGGTCCCTCAGGATTACAGGGGGAAATAGGAAGACCTGGACCAGCAGGAATATTTGGCTTCCCTGGGAAGCCTGGTCCGGAAGGACTCCCTGGACCTCCAGGCCACACTGGACTACCAGGTAAATTAGTAATATAATCAATCTCTACTAATCTCTATTAATTTCTACCTCATTAGAGAGCTATTAACCTGACCTGTCAATACCATTGCAGGACAGAACAGTCTACTCATAATAGTGATATTATCTTTTTGCTGTTCCTCAAAGGGCCTAGTGGAGAAACAGGCCATCGTGGAGATAGTGGTCCCCCAGGGCTCATAGGAGTGAAGGGTGTTAGGGGAGAACCAGGAAATGATGCTGGGCCAGGAGATTACGGACCACGAGGGGATCCAGGAGACCCTGGACATGTTGGACCTACTGGTGTTCCTGGACTTAAAGGTCAGAACATTTTCACGTCGCAAATTTCAAATGACAAACACATAGCAAATCTTATGTGGAGAATAATGTGCAAATGGCAATGTCACATCATCATGGATATTTGTCATTTATATTTCCCGTGAAGTATTACACTCCATGACAAAATTTACGTTTATGGCATTTGGCAGACATCCTTACCCAGAGAGGAGCTGCAACAGCTAGTCGCTAAAATCGATAATAATCGATTATGAGAATCGTTGTCAGTGAATTTCATTATCGATTAGTTGGTCTCCGAACAGCACGGGGTTCTGTTTTGAAAACACACATCAGAGTAAATACTAAAGTTGTGTCCCAGATGACGTACTATACACTTTCACTATGCACTGTGTATTCTACCGTCTAGTGTATGAATTTTAGAAAGGTAAAATCATCTCAAATGGAACACTAGCATTTTTTTAATAACCGGAAGTATATGCCGCTTCCCAGTCGATGTTACATGATATCAAACGTATGTAATGCAACGGGACTAGCTTTAGCAGATACCCAGAGTCAACGATAATGGGTGCTTCTCAATGCTCAAATTGATGCTTCCTCGTTTCCTCGCTCCTCCGTCCTCCAGCCTGTGACCTGGAAATCGATCGAAGTCAGCCATCTTGAAGGACATATCAATTGTCTAATTGCACCACGAGGAGGTGAGGAACGAGGAGTGAGGAAGCTTCCAGAGGACCTAGGAGCGAGGGTACACAGGCGTATCCTATGCGGAAGTGTTTCTTGTCGAAAAACCTGACGCACATATAAATTCACCTCCTCCTTTACATCTCCAACAATCTCAAACAAAAAGTCCTTTGATGATGTGATGCAATTTTTTCGTGAAATATAAATAAGTTAAATAATAATATGCTTACAATGAGTATTGTAATTAATTGATCCTTGCATGTTTGGATATGCAACACTGCACAAAAGATGCGATAATTTACGTATTGTTCATTAATTTATTGTTGAATAACCCAGACATTTCACATAATATCAGTGCATTCAGCTTTATTAAGAATGTTGTTATTAACCAAACTCCAACAACATAACGGCAGATCCCCGAAGCACAGTGAGGTCATCCAGCTGAGATTAACTGACATTGTTTTGACGTGATGTTTGAGAGAACGAGGACATTCCATTCGACTTGCTTTGATTCCTCTCTCCTCGCATCTCATCCTTGCATCCTTCCCTTGCATCCTAATGGGTGGAGCTAAGACACAAGGAAAGGAAATGAGGATGCACAAATAAGAAATGAGAAGCACCCAATGACTTTCTTCAGTTTATTGTTTATATCAATGTTACCCTTTATGCCCAGCATGACCTCAGTCACTATCAGATGGAGCTGTAGTGTGCTTATCATTTATTATTTGTGGATCCTCATGTCCTTATATTTCTGCAACTGTGTACCTATGAAGAAGAAGCCTGTCAAGAATACCGACAGTGTCGCATGAACTAACCCAGGATTTACAGAACAGAGAAAGTAAAAAAGAGCCACCTCTGAGCTAATAATAAAAGAGAGTTCTGTGCTTTAATGTAGGAGTAATAAATAGAAAGCAACATGAGAGTAACTTTGTTTTGAGGAAAAAACCTTGCATGGTCAATAATGAACCACGTGAAATGTTTCCAATACCGATAGTTCTGCCTTTCATGCCTTCTTTTAAATTAATATTAATTAATTCTACAATTCTGAAAGAAATGCAAATAAAAACACAGTTCACAGTAACTGGTCTCATAAACAGAAAACACATTACTCAAATTAACATTAACACATGAACTAAATTCTGAAGATTAAAGTAAGATTATTAATTTATTGAATGTTATTAATTCATATTAACATTGACTGAATTCTAAAAAACCTCCTGTTAGTCTCACATTCACTCTCCACAAACAAAAGCATTTCTACTTCGTCATTGACCTCAAACTGGTAATATATAATATAAACTTTTTTTATATATATATTAACATTAACTGGGTATGAAATATACTACTCTACAAATATATTTTTCTGTGCAATATATACTTTTTTGTCAACTCATCTTCATTGAAATCGGTGTAAAATTTTAGCAGTGCAGAGCTTACAGAGATTACAAACTGCAGTTTTGTCATCATTCCACACAAGAAACATCATCTTTACACACAGCACAAAATCAATGTGTTTTCCCGCCCTCTTTTGATTGACAGGATATAATCGGCCCTGATCATCGGATGTTTCTAAACTATCGGCCGATGGCTCATAACATTGCAAATTGCCTTTATCGGCCAATACTGATTATCGGCTGATACATTGGTGCATCTCTAGTATAAATCAACCCTGAACTAATAATGGGTTCACATTATCTATTTTACAGCATCTGTTGTAGGACACATCAGTTGTATTGTCAAGACAGACAGAGTCATGTCTCATTTAAAGAACAAAAATCACAATATGGATAGTTGTACACTCTACAGATGGGTGACATGTAAAGGACAACTCAAAACAAAATGTCTTAATAAGGTGTAGGGTACCAGAACAGCTTTAATGTGCATTCTAAACATCTCTGGATCAGTGCTGGATGAATGAACACCATCCAAAAATCCAAAAGATATTCCCTAGTAGCTGGGATCATTAAAAATGTCACTTCTGTACCTGTCACATACTGCACATCACATGGTCCTCAACCAAATACACTGTCCAGTTTTTTACCGGTATTTCTCTCATATTTCTCCGCAGGTATAAAAGGCTCTCCGGGCATGGCAGGTTTCCCAGGAATGTCAGGAGATCCTGGTCTAAAGGGCCTTCAAGGAGAGACAGGGCTGGTTGGAATACCAGGCCTACAGGGAGATAAAGGAGGCATGGGCCATCAGGGAGAAAAAGGTTCATATTTGGTCTTATAATGACAACTGTATGAACTTTAGATCATTTTGCTCATGATGTTAATAATTCTGTCTTGGAGGTCACACTTTTTCATTGTGCATAATCTTTTTATCAGGTGAAAGAGGAGTTATGGGCCCTCCAGGTAAAATGTCCATTGGAGAAATGACACATATGAAAGAGGTTATGAAGGGTGCTAAAGGTGACCATGGGTTTGAAGGAGTTCCAGGTTTCACTGGGCCACGAGGTGAGTACTCTTATTACAATTTATTGCTGTTATACTGAGTATGGAAGTGAAAAATTGACAAAGATTTTTTAAATAAAAAATGTAAAAAAGATTTGAACTTTGCAAGCCATTGAATGGGTAATATTTATTTTTTTAATTGAAGACAATTACATTCATGATATTGAAATATATAAGGTTGAAAACCACACATTTGTATTTATTTATTTATATTGAATTAACAACCTTGAAATTCAAGTTTCTTTTTTTTCATTCAATGCCTACCCCTCTCAGGAGCGTGCGCCTATGTCACTATATCAACAGAAACCTGTCTGTAGTGTTATTTCTTTTGTTGCCTGTTTGTGGTTTTTATTCATTCATTCATTCTTTCTCTCTTCCAGTTTCAGTTCAGTTTCTTAGTTCACCCTCTTCATGTTTCTCAGACACATGCATGGGCTGTGTGCACACTCAAAGTGATTAGTCGTGGTGAACTCATATGTGATCTGTATATTTTCCCAGAGTAGTACATTTCCCTTCTTCCAGTGGTTTTATGTTGCAAGTCATTTGGAAAGATTACTTCTAAATGGCTTAAAAAAAAAAAAAAAACCTTCTTATACCGTGCAAACCAGCAATAGAATAGTCTTTATAATGATCAAATTAACCAAATCAAACATGTCAGAACCACATAACCAGGTGAAGTGCACACACACACACACTCACACACACACACACACACGTGACTGAGAAACATTACTGAAACACGTGATATTACAAAACATTTCCAAACTCAAGAGCCCTAGGCCTTAAAGTCAACACAGAACAAGAAATCAACACTCCCATAATGCTCACAATTAAGTTATTTTAAAAGTTTTTCAGACCCATATGCAAATCGAGTACAAAAGCCACGCCCCCACCTGAGTGTGGCTCGGACTGTATTAATTTAAACTTTTGCTACTAAACAAATGCGAAGGCAAAGCAGAAAAATATTAACTTATGTGCAGTGACGTAATATTTACTAAACCACTGAATCATTTTTCTGTGTATAGTCTATATCCTCTTTTAGCTAATCGATCCATTCTATCTCTTTATATGCAGATGATACTTTATGATTTTTGTCTGATCTACAACGCTCACTTCCTAATGCCTTCCAAATCATAGATAAATTTGGCACACTACCTGGATTTAAAATGAATCATTCTAAAGCTGTTTGGATGCCTCTCAATTCAGATGGTTTTAATTTCTCTATTCTAAATAATATTCAGATATCAACACAAGTCATTTACTGAAGGATGGAGCTGAGACCCACTTTACCCCTCATTTCAAAAGTTAATTATATGTCAATTTATGGTAAAGTTGAGTCAGATATTCAAAGATGGATGTGTCTGCCTTCATCACCATCTGCCCGAATATCAACAATAAAAGTGAATATTCTGCCCCGCATTAATTTTATATGTTCTATGCTCATATTATGCTCATAATATCTATTGTGCTCAGTCTTCATGGAAACAAATAGAAAAAGAGCGCATTTCACCAGTTCGTTTGCAAGATTTTTTTATTTTCAGGCTTTTCACACAGGAAGTGCTCATTATATATTATTACTATACTTTCCTACACGCTCCAAATATGTAAAAAGATAGAAGCCTGTTTTTCATCTAAAACTATATGGCACACTCATACTCCTATTTGGCACAATTTGAATTTACTTTCTGGCGGACGACCTTTTGTGCAGCCTTCCTGGGCTATAAAAGGCATTCTAACGTTAAATGACATAAAGGGAAAGGAATCAATTCTGGATTTTCGAGAATTAATAGAAAGATTTAATATTTTGCATAACACTTTATTTTTATATTTTAAACTACGTGCCACGTTAAAGGCCAGTAAGGAACCTTGGGGTACAAATCTTCAAACTCACCCGGTAGTGAATTGGATTCATAACGCTCCTTTATCTTTGCTCCTTAAATCTTAATACAGATAATTTCCCTAAAGCTAGAGCTTGGTTATTGGATCTGAACCCTTCTATCAGTATCATCGAATGGGATACAGTGTGGGATAATACATTCCATGCATCCACGAACCCTAACCACCAATTCATTCATTTTAAGGTTATTCTCAGAGCATATCTAACCACACGTATACGATATGCTATGGGTCTATCACCCCACCAGTTTTGTAATTTTTGTGGACCTGGATGCCTGGACTTATTTGATGCCTATGATTTGGGACTGTCCAAATGTGCTTGACATTTTGTACAATGCTACTATGATTTGTTTTCCCAAAGATCCTGTTTTTTTTATAATTTCCTCTAAGTGAGATGGTACAGAAATTTTGGCTAGCTGCCATGACCGCAGCAAAGAAGCTACTAGTTCAGCATTGGAAACCTCCTTATGACCATTCTACTAAGCATTGGCTACATTCTTTATTGGAGATACTAAATCTGGAACCGTCATCTGCGCAGACTAATCACACTAATCCTGTAACTTTGTCTATGTGGAAGAATTGGATATCTATAGTCAAGGAAATTTTGGAATCTACAACTACTACTTCTGTTGTTGTTGTTGTTATTATTACTACTATTTTATTTGTTTATCTATTTATTTATTTTATTTTATCCTATTTTATTTATGTACCTGTCCAAGTCCTGTAGTGCAACGGGTTGGGTGAGGGAAGTCAGGGAGGTTATGGGGGTAATAGCGGTCAAATATGTTTTCTTTCTTTTATTGCAAAATGTTCTGTATGCTTTTTCAAAAATAAAAAAAATACTAAATTACAAAATAATAATAATAACAATAATAATAAACATAACTCAAATGCATGTTACCAAATTGATCATTACACACATTCTCTCTTCCACCTTCTAGGCACCAAAGGTTTGCCAGGGATTCCAGGACAAGAAGGGCTTCATGGATTACCCGGCGACCCTAGCACTGTAAAAGGTCTGCATGGACAGATTGGAGCTCTTGGACTGCCTGGCCAGAAAGGAATGCCAGGCCCTACAGGACCCCCAGGAATTCAGGGATTTTTTGGACCGACTGGACAAAGGGTAACTCTCTGTGCCAATATAGTGCTACATCACCATTTACTGTATGTGCTTGCGATGTATACATGTTTAGAGTTTCTTTTTCTATAGGCTGTTTGTGGTATTGAGGTTGTTTGTGGTCAATATTAACTGTAATATCCTAGGGGGACAAAGGTTCATCTGGTGCTTATGGAGCAACAGGAGATGTTGGAATCAAGGGGATTAAAGGTAATATTGAAATTTTAAGTATGCCATCCTCAAACTCTGCTTACGCCATACATTTTATGGTTCACTGTCTGTTATTTGGATTTTTCTAATCTTAAATCAAAGACTGATATTTTGTGTAACAACAAATGACCATGTAATCAAAGCCTTCATTGGAATTTCTGACCAACACCTCACATCTGTCGATTATTGCTAAGTGAGACTATTCTGCTTCAGGTGAGCAGGGTGACATTGTTGATCTCCCAGGACCCACAGGATCCAGAGGGGAAACAGGGCTGCTTGGACCTTTAGGTGAGGCAATAAAGTATCTGCTCATTACCTGGGGGAAAAAGCCCCTAAAGTATTAATCTTTTCAGCCACATGTGTGTGGAATGATCCTGAGGATTTTTTTTTATTACATGCATTATACCCTTGCAGGTCAGAAGGGTTACACAGGTGAGCCTGGAGTTAGAGGAAGTCCTGGTTTTGATGGCATCAAAGGAATTAAAGGGACTCAAGGTGAACCTGGAAAACAAGGGCCATCAGGTAAGAGAATCCACTCATAATGAACCACTGTGCTTAAAACCGTGTCTTTTTGGATGAAGTACTAGTCTGGTTCCTACACACGGAGTAAAATTATGCACAAGTGGACCACTTCTGGTCTTTTAACAGGTGCTGAAGGCCTAAAGGGCTTTCCAGGAAACCAGGGCTCTAAGGGCTGGCCAGGAGTGCCAGGACAGGCAGGGGTCCCCGGTAAACCAGGTCATCCAGGACACATAGGTATGTTCAAGCTAATATAGGGATAAATGTACAGTGCATCCGGAAAGTATTCACAGCGCTTCACTTTTTCCACATTTTGTTATGTTACAGCCTTATACCAAAATGGATTAAATTCATTATTTTTCTCAAAATTCTACAAACAATACCCCATAATGACAATGTGAAAGAAGTTTGTTTGAAATCATTGCAAATTTATTAAAAATAAAAAACAAAAAAAGCACATGCACATAAGTATTCACAGCCTTTGCCATGACACTCAAAATTGAGAAATTCAAAGAAATCCTTGAGATGTTTCTACAACTTGATTGGAGTCCACCTGTGGTAAATTCAGTTGATTGGACATGAATTGGAAAGGCACACACCTGTCTATATAAGGTCCCACAGTTAACAATGCATGTCAGTGCACAAACCTAGCCATGAAGTCCAAGGAATTGTCTGGAGACCTCCGAGACAGGATTGTATCGAGGCACAGATCTGGGGAAGGGTACAGAAATATTTCTGCAGCATTGAAGGTCCCAATGAGCACAGTGGCCTCCATCATCCGTAAATGGAAGAAGTTTGGAACCACCAGGACTCTTCCTAGAGCTGGCCGCCCGGCCAAACTGAGCGATTGGGGGAGAAGGGCCTTAGTCAGGGAGGTGACCAAAAACCCGATGGTCACTCTGACAGAGCTCCAGCGTGCCTCTGTGGAGAGAGGAGAACCTTCCAGAAGAACAACCATCTCTGCAGCACTTCATCAATCAGGCCTGAATGGTAGAGTGGCCAGATGGAAGCCACTCCTCAGTGAAAGGCACATGACAACCCGCCTGGAGTTTGCCAAAAGACACCTGAAGGTCTCTCAGACCATGATGAAACAAAGTTTGAACTCTTTGGCCTGAATGGCAAGCGTCATGTCTGGAGGAAACCAGGCACCAGTCATCACCTGGCCAATACCATCCCTACAGTGAAGCATGGTGGTGGCAGCATCATGCTGTGGGGATGTTTTTCAGCGGCAGGAACTGGGAGACTAGTCAGGATCGAGGGAAAGATGAATGCAGCAATGTACAGAGACATCCTTGGTGAAAACCTACTCCAGAGTGCTCTGGACCTCAGACTGGGGCGAAGGTTCATCTTCCAACAGGACACCGACCCTAAGCACACAGCCAAGATAACAAAGGAGTGGCTACAGGACAACTCTGTGAATGTCCTTGAGTGGCCCAGCCAGAGCCCAGACTTGAACCCGATTGAACATCTCTGGAGAGATCTGAAAATTGCTGTGCACCGACGCTCCCCATCCAACCTGATGGAGCTTGAGAGGTCCTGCAAAAGAAGAATGGGAGAAACTGTCCAAAAATAGGTGTGCCAAGCTTGTAGCATCATTCTCAAAAAAGACTTGAGGCTGTAATTGGTGCCAAAGGTGCTACAACAAAGTATTGAGCAAAGGCTGTGAATACTTATGTACATGTGCTTTTTTGTTTTTTATTTTTAATAAATTTGTAAAGATTTCAAAAAACTTCTTTCATGTTGTCATTATGGGGCATTGTTTGTAGAATTTTGAGGAAAATAATGAATTTAATCCATTTTGGAATAAGGCTGTAACATAACAAAATGTGGGAAAAGTGAAGCCCTGTGAATACTTTCCGGATGCACTGTAAAATCAATTGTTTTATCAATTCTGCAATATGCATTATCCATGTGGCAAGTTATTTCTGGTTATAACTTCTATTTAGCATCTATAAATGAACCTCTCTGTTTTTCTTGAAGTTAATAAAATTGACAACATGCAGCTTGACATATTATGGAGAACCAGAAAGCGCAAATCCCTTTACTGACCTTTACAATGTGCCAACACCAGACATTCCTTCCATAACTATTTCATAAATGTTCCCTAACAGAAAACTTCACCATATTGATGATCTTTTTATTTGTTAGACAACATCCTTAATAGTAGACTTAGTACACTTAGACATGAACCATCCACCATATACTTACCTGTTAATGAGCTATCACTATAAAAATGATAACGTATTAGAACAAGCATATTAATCTAACCCTGGCATCCTTTTACAGGTGGAAGTACTGTCAGAGCTGTGCTGTTATAGAAAATAAAACTGCACTGTGGTATAAAAAGTGATAAAGTATAGCAAGAGTTATGACCTAGTTCAGAAAAAAAGGGGGGGGGGGCGGGATGCAAACAATGATTGTTATTATTTAATGTTGAACTAGTGTAAGTATTTTCGGTAAATAATTATGTGTAGTAGCGTGCAGTTCATTGCATGTTCTACAGGAAAGGAAATAGTTGAGACACATCTGATATGACTAAAAGGAGACATTCATCATTTAAATCGTAAAGGCCATCTATGGTAGGAGTTTTGTTCCTATGGCTATACGAGCATTAAACACATAGGCACTCAGCCATTGTGATTCCAGATGCATTTGTTGTATGATCCTGATGTTTTTCTTCTTGTCCCCTTCTCCCCTCTATGCCTGTGATTGTTTACGATGGTTTATATGTATGATGTTGTTATGTTTTTGTACACACCCACTGTGGAAACAAATTTCCTCTTTGAGGACCAATAAATTATCTATCTATATGTCTAGCTATCTATAAATTTGGGCTTCCAGAAGTGTTCACGTATAAGATTTCAGTTTTCTCAGCACCTATCAACACCTACGTTGGAAAATGCTCACCAGCCGATGAGAACGAGTATGACCCTGCAGTAATAATAATGATCATTTTTAGTCATTGTTAAATACTTAAAACGTTAGTCAGAAAAATAAAGCTTCAGTGTGACCTGCTGTGAGTGCACTAATAACGTAGTAAAATATGAAAGATAAAGTTTTCTTTTCCTTTTCAGGTTTTCCTGGCCTTCGTGGGATTTCAGGGTTGGATGGCCTTAAAGGTCTACAAGGCCTTCAAGGTGTTGCAGGTAGAACTCAATCTTTTTTTTTTTTTAGTTATTTAAAAGTAATCTTTTGATTATCGATGCACCAGAATTCTAATCTGTGGCAGAGGACACAGCCAAATGTCAGCAAATACTGGTCAGAATACTGAACGCTGAATACCGAATCCTAAGTAGCAAAATGTTTTCTTAATGTATATTTTTCCATTACATTTCTTGCTTTGGAGCAATGTTTTGGACTTGTTGCTTAATTATCAGGATGAATGTGAGGAGTTACAGATCATTCACATTCAGTGGTTTAGGGTTAAATGCACTAAATGTTGATCATCTACTGTATAAATCCATCTGTGGCTGGGAGAGAAAATCATTGGACTGCTCTCTTGGTTGGTCTTCGTCTCTTCTCTGTTGACCAGAGAGTGAAACTAGCCAAGTGCAAGTGTCTGGGAGCTCACGTTTTACAGAAGCAAGGACGTAGCACTCTCTTCCAAAGGCATTTGTACTGTATATGTTGTCGTATGAGCAACAGTAAACCCTCCCAGGCTGTTAGCAGTCGTATGATCAAAGAGCTTGCAATTACTAAATTCGGTCAAGATGGGGCTAAAAAAAAAAAGATTTTTACCAAATTCCCAATTTAATTTATACTATTCTTTTTATTATTAATTTGCTGTAATCTTGCCGTTATAGCCATGTCTTAGCCAGTTTTATCTCATGCCCATAATGTATACACTTGTTAGGTCTTGACAATTGGGGGATACCAGGTGAGGATGGAGCAAAAGGAGAAAAAGGAGCTACAGGTATTCCTAACACAGAGACTGGGGTCCCTGGAGACGATGGCCTTAAAGGTTCTACAGGAGATCCAGGTGGGTCATCATATACCGTATATATATTCTTTCTGATTTTGCAAAATGAGATCATTTCTAATTTAAGAGCTCTGTCTAAGATTGAAACACTGCTTTTTTTTTTTTTTTTTTAGGTGATCAGGGTGAACCAGGCCCTCTGGGAAATCAAGGGCCTCCAGGAGCACAGGGAATTCCTGGCAGAAAAGGTCTATCAGGGGACATAGGGCTTCCTGGTCAGAAAGGTCTTCCAGGTAAAGTGCTTAATATATTGGACCACAATAATAGTACCGAGGGAGTTAGCACCCAGCATTAGCACATATTTCCCATAAGGATAAAGCTCATAAGATTATCATGGAGTTCTCACCACTAAGATGGTGCTGCATAGGCTATTGTGGTGTGATCAGCATTTCTGATCCTCTATTTGTTTAGGCTTTCCTGGAGCCACCGGTCTTCCAGGTTTTCCATCTCCACCTGGATCTAAAGGAGAGTATGGCTTTGTCGGGGATTTTGGAACCCCAGGACCAAAAGGACCACCGGGGGACATAGGAGACAAAGGATTTCCTGGACCGTCTGGTATTTCTGGAGGAAAAGGTATGGTCCCTAACACTACAAATTCAATGTGGATCAATACCTTTGGCTTATAATTTAGCATACAGTTTATACTGACATTTATAAAACATTATATATACACTTTATACAGAGAACTAGGCTTACTCTGAACCTGATCTTTAAAAAACTGGGTTACAGGTATAAAGGGAGCCATGGGAAAGATGGGAGTCCCAGGACCACGTGGTTTACAAGGTGACCGAGGCGTTTCTGGATCTAAAGGAGAGACTGGACCACCAGGTATGTAAACGTTATCCAGTTTTGTTTTGTTTTTCATTTGAAATGAGAAGTAATATTCATCGACTAGAAATTTTCTGTTCATCAAAAGTTTGTATATATCAAAAATAACTCAGATACACCATGTATCACGTCTTTCAGGCCCGTCTGGCCCCCCTGGTGCTGAAGGACTCCGTCCAGTTCCTGTGAAGGTGCCAGGGGAGAGAGGACCCCCTGGTAAAGTTGGTAAGCAAGGAATACAAGGAGTCAGAGGGGAGTATGGCCCAATGGGACCCCCTGGAGATGCAGGTAAAGGTTACCAAATCAAAATATTGAACAATTTATTATATTTTAGCTCAAAAATATGGGCATTTACTATAATATTATGGCCTGTCATGTTAATGCTTTTTCTTGTCCTAGGATATTTGGGACCACAGGGGCAAAAAGGAATGCCAGGGCTGCCTGGAATACCAGGAACACCAGGTATCCGTGGGGATGTGGGACCAATAGGACACCAGGGCCTCCAGGGCCTAGAAGGTAAAGCTCCCAGAATTCTGGGGTAAGCTGATCTGTTAAGAAGTTAAAGTGGCAAGTCAACAAGATATTCTAGTTCATTTAGAAGAAATAAGCAGTGTCTTGCTTCTTGAAAAGCAAGATTATAGTAAGTGACCTACACTGCTGTATGGGGTTGTTACCCATTAACCTGGAATGTAAAAGGCTGTAATGAATAAATGGAAATAATGTCCATCTCAACAGATGTGATCATGTTACTTTTCTCTACGGCAATTAAAACGTTGTTCACATGTCAGGAAACTCTGGCCATCCTGGTATTCCTGGTGCCCCTGGTATGCCTGGACGCAGTGTCAGTGTTGGGTACCTCCTGGTGAAACACAGCCAGTCTGATCAGACGCCAATGTGCCCTGTGGGAATGTCCAAGCTGTGGGATGGCTACAGCTTGCTTTACTTTGAAGGGCAGGAGAAAGCTCATAATCAGGACCTTGGTAAGTAAATAAGACCTTATCATTAGACCAGAGGATTGACATTAAAACTCTTAACTATTTGCGAACAATGTTTGCACCATTTTTGGTATATACTACAAACCGCAAAATAGTTCTTTTAAGAACATTCTCTACTATGTTATCCAGGTCTGGCAGGCTCTTGTCTTCCTCGTTTCAACACCATGCCATTCCTGTATTGCAACCCTGGGGACATATGCTACTATGCTAGTCGCAACGACAAGTCCTATTGGCTTTCTACAACTGCCCCCATTCCCATGATGCCTGTGGAAGAGTCAGAAATAAAGCCCTATATCAGCCGCTGTTCAGTATGTGAGGCTCCATCTGTGGCTGTAGCTGTGCATAGTCAGGATATAACTATCCCACAATGCCCTGTAGGCTGGAGAAGCTTATGGATTGGCTACTCATTCCTCATGGTGAGCCTTCAGTCATTTCTCCTAATTGTTACATCACACTGTAATTCTACACAAATTAATTTTTGTAAGTGTCATCAACTAAAATGGTAACAGATGACATAAATACACATAAAAAGATGGACTATCACACCATGTCCAATAATATTAGATGTTTATACAGCTCTCTGTCTTACAAAAAATGCAAAAATTAGCTCAGAGCACTTGCTTGCACAAAAAAAAAAAGAGCTCTAACTTTGTCATTTATACACAGCATACGGCAGCCGGAGATGAAGGAGGTGGTCAGTCTCTGGTGTCTCCAGGCTCGTGTCTGGAGGATTTCCGCACCACTCCCTTCATCGAGTGTAATGGAGCTAAGGGTACCTGTCACTACTTCTCTAACAAGCACAGTTTCTGGCTGACATCCATTGACCAGTCCTTCCACAGTACTCCCGAGTCCGAGACGCTCAAGGCCGGACAGCTCCTCTCACGCATCAGTCGCTGCCAAGTCTGCATGAAGAACCTGTGACTTGTATGAACTTTGACTTGAGGGTGTGGCCATTTTGACATTTTTGTGTGCAGTCCAGTACAGAATGTCAAGGTAAGCTCTAAAGGTCACCCAGAGGTCATAGTAACTATTACTTTCATAAACCAAACAGGATTGTTGAAATAAAGTTTAGGAGCTGTTAATCATATAAATTGAATACTGCATACTTTTACAATATCATGGATGGCCTTCAGTTTTTCTTCATTACTGTGTACCCCATCCTATGTGCCTAAAGACTGAAGATCTGTAAATGTGTTGAGAAGAGTGGTCAAAGAAGCATCAAAAGCTTAGAAATGCTTTATCGTTACTCATGTTACATTTGAAATGGTGCTTTTTCCTAACTTATTACCTCACTCATCAGCGCGATTTGTATAATTCATATTACCAAGTACATCATACAGCAGAACCAAAGACGCCCATGTTAACGCACTGCTTCCCTTATATTCATCTATGTATGACACTTCCTGTAGCTATTAGAATGTCTCGGTGTGATTTATACAACAGCCAAACGCTTTACACTATAAACAATACAACCATCCGAGGGACACCTCAAATAAAGTGTTGCTTTACTTGTGCTTTTAATTACGATTTTATCATCAGGTAATGAACTCTGTTTTTACTAACGCTGTTCTCGAACTGTACATTTTGTTTTGTGAATAATTATTTGCACTTAAAATACAGGATGTGGTTATCATCGTTATACTATGCTTCAGCAGCCTCTGAGCACAAGCATGCACATTTTTACAGGACAGAGCCATTTCTCGGATATGCAAGACCACAAGTTAACCCTTTGCAAAGTGGAGTTCAGAACATCTCGTCTTATTGAACGATGATTATGGATTCATTTGTTTCTATTCTGACTGCACTGATTTGACTTTTTTTGTTTTTAAATTTCACTTCTTCTTTTTTTTTTCTTGCACAGCAAAAAAATAAAATAAATAAATGAATAGCTCACTTAATACAGGAATTCCTTTTCACTATCGGATATTTAATGATTGATAGACCAAATTCATGAGGTGAATGACCACATTTGTACTTTACTCAGCCATGCATACCACATGTGTCAGTTTTGTGTGTCGAGAATAACCTTATCTGATTCTGATCATAAACAAGTCAAAGGAGGAGATAACACGATGGAGGTGTTACAAGTTAACAATGTATTTATGTGGAAAATATTTTTGGACCATGTTCTGAATGATTGTGACTGTTAGCATTACTGAACAATAACAAATTAAATGCTTCTTTTTGTTACATATTTGACGTGACATTTGTTTGCACAGATCATCAGGAAAAAGATGCGTAAAGAATTTGTTAAACATACGATAAGGCAAATATTCAACAAAACAGCTTCATCAACTGTAATCTAAAAACTGAGGCATTTCTATCCATCATTCCAAACATGTTACCCATGGCAAAGTGTAAAATTAAAAATATAATTAATACTATTATGAGTATCTGTCGGAGGAAGGGTGGCGAACTCGGTAGCATAATTAGTAGGGGTGAAAAAACACTGGGGGGGTGGGGGGAGTACTGTATGTGGACAACCCACAAATCACACCCATAGACTATGTGGGCCCCAATGTGCTGTCACAAAGTTGGAAGCACACAATTGCATAGAAAGTCTTTCTATATTGTAGTTTTAGGATTTCCCTTCACTGGATCTAAGGGGCCCCAAACCTGCCGATAATGCCCCTGTACACAAAGCAAAGTCCATAAACATATGGTTTACACACAGCCCTGACCTCAACCAACCTGAAGACTTTTGGGATGAACTGAAACACAGACTGCACTCCAGGCCTCCTTGCCTGACCTCACTAATGCTCTTGTGTCAGAATGGGCAAATCCCCACAGCCACACTCCAAAACAAACAAATATATATATATATATATATATATATATATATATATATATATATATATGGGCTTCCCAGAAGAATGGAGACTGTTATAACTGCACAGGGGGAACAAACTCTGGAACAGATGTTCAACAAGCAAATATGATTGTGATTGTTAGGTGTCCACATACTTTTGGCCATATCGTGTATATCATAAGCTTGGGGACGATGAATTTCTACACCTATTAACTGCCTTCAGATAGTTCACAAAATACCCTCACCTTTAACTCTGATCAAAACGACCTTTTCTTCTTCTCGCTATACATGTGGTCTGGGGTTTTTTTGTTTGGGGGTTTTTTGTGCCACACCACAAAGGCCCTCTTGGAGCTCCCCTCCCCTACACCACTGGATCTACTTTGACCATGATAAATCAAGATTATCTGCATGCTTCAACTTACAAATCACGTGTACCATTTATTTTTCTAACGAATAAAATCCATATATTATATTTATATTTTTGTACATTTGTTACAAGATGGTCTAATTTTTTATTTAAAAAAAAAAAAAAAAGGTGGTAAGTGGAAACACCAAAAAAAAAATCACAGCATAAAATTCAGAAGCCATCACAGCAGGGCAAGTTAAAAAATACTGCTGAACAACTTAAATGTTTTCGTCTTCGTACCGTCTTGAACTCAAGTAATACTTTTTTTTTTATGCTGAATAATAATTCTCAACACTGATCATTACAAAGTACTCTATTTACAGAAATTTGGTCATCCTTTCTAACAGGGGTTACCAGAGTTTTCCATGAAATGTAAACAACCTTCTGTGCCTTCATTGTATTAAGGAGTAAATCCGCATTCCTGTTCTAGGCACAGCAGCCCGCTTTAGTCCTCTTGCATGTGCTGGGTGCTTCCAGGTCAACAGTGGAGCTCTCGCCCTCGTTCCGTTTCTTCAGGATTGAGGGCACCACCAAGTCAAACATTGTTTCAAACAACACATCCACGTTGTAACCAGTTTTGGCACTGGTCTCAAAGCACATGCTTTCAGCGGGCAGACAGGCCTTCTCATCCAGCCCTTTGTAATGTAGTACACGTCCATACAGAGCTATGGCATCCTCTCTGTTCACCTGTTTGCGCTGAAGAGAGGAGGAAGAAAGAGACAAGCGTGCAGGCTCAGCCTCTTCCTGTCCCTCTCCCTCTGGATTTGACGCCTGGGCATGCGAGTCAGTCAGGTCAGCTTTGTTGCCCACTATAGCAAAGATGCAGTCAGCATTGGCAGTGTCGGTTAGGGACAGGAAGCGGTCCTCCAGCTCTACATAGCTTTGCCAACTGGTCGTGTCATAGGTGAGGATGACCGCAGCCGCACCACGACAGTACATAGAGCCAAGACCATGGAACTGCTCCCGACCTAGAACACAATCCAGTCAGGGAAAAGAGACAGCAGATAGGAGAGGAATTAAATGATAAGTAAATAAATATATATTATATATATATATATATATATACACTTTTTTACACTTTAGCAAAATTTGGTAAAATGTTTAGAACAGTGGAAAGTGAAAAACAATGGCAGTCTGTTGTAGAAATATGCAGTGGTCCTCAGCCCTCAAGTCTCCCAACAATAGCTTCCAGTGAGTACACATCTGTGCTTGCTTGAGGACGTGACAGTGAGCTTTGTTCTTCACTCTCTACCACATTTTGCAAATACAGTCCCCTCCAAATGTATTGGAGCAGCAAAGTCAGTTCTTTTGTTTTTGCTATACAATGAAGACATTTGGGTTTGACATCAAAAAATTAATGAGACAATAGATCAGAATTTCAACTCTCGTTTCCTGTTATTTACATCTAAACATGTTAAACAACATCTGAACCCACTCATTTTTAAGTGATCAAAAATATTGGAACAGGTGACAGAGGTGTTTCTTGCTGCCCAGGTGTGTGCTGTTAGATTGGCTGTTTAAACAATTAATAGCTCTGAATATTGTCTGTAAAGACTGTATTTGTTGTTAAAAAGGATAAACCTGCATGAAGACCACAAAGCTGGCTATGGGAGAAAAGCAAGCCATTTTGAAGCTAAGAAAAGAGGGAAAATTGGTCAGAGTCATTGAACAAGTATAGGGCATAGCCAATACAACAATTTGTCCTTTTAAAAAAAAAAAAAAAAAAAAAAAACCACTGGTGTATTAACAACCAGACATGGGACAGGTCAGCCAAGGAAAACAACAGCAGTTGATGACAGAAGCATAGTGAGAGCTGTCAAAAAAAAACCCAAAACACAGTCAGTGACATCAACAACCACCACAGGGCAGAGGTGAAGGTTCCACAATCCACCTTTTGAAGAAGACTTTGCGAGCAGAAATATAGAGGTCATACCACAAGATGCAAACCAGTGTGAATCACAAAACACACTGCTAACACAACCAAAGATTTCAGCAAAGGGGGAAAGTGGAAGGTTTTAGACTGGCCGAGTCAGTCACCAGATTGGCTAATCAACCTTTGAGTCTCAAAAAGAAAATTATATGCAAAATATAATGTTATTATACATATAGTGTAAACCAAATAGTAAACATCCAATGGTAGTAAAGTCCATTATTAGGTTTAATCATTAGTGGCATTGAAAGTGGCACTGATCAATCAATATTAAAAAGTGAAGTGATGAGTCACTATCGATTACTGAAAGATACACCATAGACACTCAGCACTTGTTATCACACAAGCACGTGACGGGGATTGATGAACAAAAATCTGCCACACTTTGGGTCAGCCGTCTACAGCAAGGAAACTAATTCCACAGGAAGTGATCTAGCAGAAAGAAGTTTAAAGGGCTAAAGTCATCACTCAACAAAAGATATAAATCAGCTGACGTCAAAATCTTTCTACTTAAGAAGAAAAAAAACTCACTTAAAACCTTGAGAACAACAAATAAACATAACGCCTAAGTGTATGAGGGAAACAGAGGTAATCACCATAAGATCCTGTGACAATTTGTTCACATTCTCACTGGAACAGTCTACTATGCGTATTCTATAAAAGGAAACGAAGAGATCTCATGATGTCTCATAAAAGCCCATGTTGACTCAGACGCTTTAGTCGACTGTGTACATATGCACTGTTTCTGCACTACAGTCTGGGTTAATAATCATACTTCATAACATGGATCATATGACTTACCTTTCTCTGCTACTGCATGCTAGATAAACAAAAGGTCTGTTCAGTGATTGCCAAAATACACTGTAGACTCAATTCTGATGAAAGAACACATGCTAGAACCCATGGCGAAGACACAAACACATTTGCTTCCTAATTCTCAATGTTTTAGAGGCATATAAGATTATTTTATATTAGATATAAAATTTTATATGTTATATTATTTTCTTGTTCATAAGTAGGTATGCTACACTGCGAGATAATTTTAAAATCCTGTCAAGGAATAAACCAAAATGTTTGGTATGGAAAGCATGTTGTATGGTGCAAAAGACATCTCTAACTTT
This sequence comes from Ictalurus furcatus, assembly GCF_023375685.1. Lineage (NCBI taxonomy): Eukaryota > Metazoa > Chordata > Actinopteri > Siluriformes > Ictaluridae > Ictalurus > Ictalurus furcatus. The sequence goes on along the minus strand of NC_071260.1, from coordinate 13,206,935 downwards.
GCACACTAATTTTTGCAGCAGGTTGTTGGGGTTTTTTTTGCAGGTTGCTGTTGTTATTGTTATAATAATAATTATTATTAGGAATATCAGTCCCATAAGAACCGTTTAAGTTCTGGATGTCCTATTATTTTGTTACGCTGCCCTGATTTTATCAAACAAATATATTTATGCACTGACTCCTATGAAACTTATCTCAGACCACGGTAAACGAGTGACCCACAAGTGCCCTTAAGAAAATGAAAGGACTCTAGTAAAAACTTCATTACCAGTCAAATAATTAGTTGGTGCAAATGATTTGCTTGATGCAGTTGTAAATTTGCTAATATCCTGCAAATAGGTTATGATCATTCACTCATCTTTACTAAGCACTTGTGGTGGATCAGGAGCCTATCCTAGGAATACTGGGAGCGAGGCAGGGACATACACTGAAGGGGACTGTCCATGGCACTGGCACACACACAAACGCACACGATTTAGAGTTACCTACTGGCATGTTTTGAAAAAGCCAGAGGAAAGCCACACATGGGGACAGCATGCACAAAAACTTTTCTTCAGTAGCTACTGAGCTGAATATTAGCACTGCAAATGTTTGAATGAATGGATGGATGGATTAATTAATTACTTGATTGATTGCACAATAATATCAGCTACAACATTCAAGTGAAAATAAACATCATTAAACTACACGTTTGTAAAAGTAGGGTGTGTGTCTGAGGCATGGGCCTGGTCTCCTACCTGCAGTGTCCCAAATGGAGATATTGTAGGGTCCCCACTGCTTGAGAAAGAAAGCCCCTCCAACTGTGCTCACTGTGTCCTTGAATTTCCTCTCGGTGTACCTGTGGAGCAAAGATGTTTTCCCCACATTCATGTCACCCAGCAGGACAATTTTCACGTCAGGCTTTTTCAGCTTCTTCGTGGACTCGGCCATGGTCAGAAGTCCGCACACTCCGCTTGTTCACTTTCAACAACCAAACGCCATATTTACCCTTTTTGTTCACTCCTTCTTTAAACACAAATGACAGCACAAAACACACAAAAAAAAAAATTATAAAAACGAGTGTTTTCGTTTGTTTCTCACATATGCCATGGTTGACATTTCACTCCCCGAATATGTGAATAAATAGGTTTGCGGATAAATCTCAGAAGAACGGTTTCATAAGGGTTGTGTAAACTTGCAGCAGTAATATTTAGAAAAGTTGAAGCACAACTCTTAAAGCTGGAAACACCCCGTTGTGGGCGGGGCTACAAAGATGCCTGTCCAAACGCGTAAAAGGTTGATTGGACTACATCCTGTTACTTTAGTTCATTTAATTTATTATAAAAACAGTCAAATAAATAAATAACCATAACAGTTATCGTGTCTTAGTTTAATGACGTTTTAATCTCGACACTGTGCTGCATAGAAAAGACGTCAGTTTAACGGGATAGGTTTTCGACTTTGGACGGACGTCCAATCAGAATCCAGCCTCAGCGTTTTCCTGCCTTTTGATTGGATGTTGGACTGACGTAATACAGTACCGTGCAGGGCCAATCCAGCGCTTGTTCTTCACTTGAACACACGCCGAAGTGATCTCGATGCCGTTTAAACGTGTTGTCACCTGTTTTGCTGTATCGCTCCAAAGTTGGTCCATTGGTAAGACCAGAGTTGCTCAGTGGCGGTGTTGTTTTAAGAGTTGTTGCGAGGTCGGAATGCATGGACGCAAAGTTGCTCCTCCGCGTCATAACTGTAGCCTTCTGTTTCGCAGTAACTCTTCTGTATGAGAAAGGTAAATCCAGATCTAGTGGTCAAATCGCAGCCTAGCTTACCTTCACTGAGGTCTGTGATTAACCTATGGGGCTGTGTTAAACGTTGTCATGAATCACTCGTGACGAATTCAAGTCGAAACATATTCCTATTCAGACCCTTATTATGTTGTTGTGCTTAACGTGTGTACTACTACATGACGTGGTACGCAACGTCTCTGACGTATGTGTCGTGGCTACAGAGAGGAGGAGCTCGGATTAAGTTTTGATAATCCTCTCTGTAATGTAACGGTAACATGATTGAAATTAGCACCTTTTGGTTGCTTTTTATTTTTTTTGCTTAATGCGTGCAGATATTAAGATAGTTGAGACTCGGTTTTCTAACAACTGCCACCAGGAATGATGGCATGCACGAAGAAAAGTAAAAAGAGGCTAGCTAGATAAGTAGCTCGAATTTGGCTAAGGTCGGCTAGCTGAGTGCTTAGCTAGCTGACAGTAAACAAACGCAAATTGACTGACACGGTTGTTGCTTAACAAATCCGGTTTATTTACATTTTTATTACATTTTTTGCACCGCTCGATCATGTTAGTGAATCCCACCCGAGGATACCACTGGTCAGACGCGGAGACGAGAGCACTGTTGACTATTTGGGGAGAACACGACGTGCAAACGGCGCTGGACGGAAACTTCCGGAATAGTCACGTTTACCGCGACGTGGCTGGCCGTCTCGGGGACATGGGCTACGATCGGACCCCGGATCAGTGCCGGGTGCGGGTTAAGAGCCTGAAAAGGCAGTATTTCCAGGCGAAAAAGGCCTCGAAGAAAAACGGCCACTATGCCAAGATCTTCAGGTTCTACAAAGACATGGAGAGGATCCTGAGCAGCAGGTCGGCAGCAGGCTTGGATGCACATGATCTAGACGGCATGGGTGCTGAAGGAGACGAGACCATGGACGGCACTGAAGAAGATGGAGAGAGTGTGGACCAGCCACACGAGTCAGACGTGGACGGTGCAGGAGAATGCTCCAACATGGAGTACCCTGTGAAAATCGAGTATCCACCTTACCCCATCCCAGTGACTGTGGGCAGCTGCAGCAGTAAGTCCTTATCTTGTCACTTAGCAGCTCACAGTACATACAACATGCACAATGGCATATCCATTCACCATCTCCTCTCTTTGTTATCTCACGTGTACGTTGTTACAGGTGTACCAGATATTCCAGCAAAGCAGACTGAAGAACAGACCACCACCATGCCGTCCTCTGCAGGAAGCCGGCGGCACAAAAAGCGTTTTGCGAACCTGTCACTGGAGAAGCTAATGGAGAAGTTTCTGGAACAGAGTTTGGAGGCAGAAGAGAACTTCTATAGACTTGAGGAGCAGCGACTCCAAGCCGAAGATCTCCGTAGGGAGACGGAACACACGCGAGAGATGCACATGTTGCAGATGCTGGGCCAGATGTTTGCTGGTCTCGCCACATCCACGGGCACGTCGTCACCTGCTCCTCGGTCCACTCGTAACTCAAAGACCGGTTCTTCTGGAACTCAGGCACGTCCATTTGGTGGCAGCCATAGCCATCAAACCTGCCAGGTCGATTATGCCAGCCCGAGTCCGCCAGCTGCTCCAGGTCTGCGCAGGACCGACGCCATTCACTACTGACCCAATGTGTTCTGGTTTCAGTTAGAACTATTTGATTGCGTACAGCTCAGCTTACTGTATATTTTGCATTTTTGTTTTCTTTTTTTCTGGTTTGGGTGGCATTCGGAGCAGGAGAGAACTGCGTGTCCAGAATGTGCATATCCATTCACATTAGGAATTATTTATAGCATCAACCCAATCTAAAAAAAAAAAGTATCACTCGAACCTTGTATTAGTCAGATATCAAGGGGAATGGGGGTTTTTTGTTTTGTTTTTTTTTCTTCCTGTCTAGCATAGTGCTGATGAAATGGTATGATGGACTGAAGCAGTCATTCAACTGATCGTGGTGTTTTTTCTTTAGTTATCGAGCGGACATTTTCCTTGGGAGGGCTCGCACACAGAAGCATGGACATGCTGCCACTGGTTAAAAATACAATTCCTCCGCTGACATCTAAAAAGCACAAGGGTCAAGATGGTCGCGTTGGAGTCATTGGAGGATGTCAAGAGTAAGTGAGCGCTACGTTTTAATGGACGGCAAACATTAAATGTGCGCCGGCTTTTTCTTTTTTCTTCCTCCCGTCAGTAATTCTCTTCTGTTCCATTAGGTACACTGGAGCACCTTACTTTGCTGCCATTTCTGCACTGAAAATAGTATGTAGTGTAATGTGTAAGCAAAATATTTGCACAAAATAAATGGGAAAATGTAATATTAGCCTGTATGTGACACTGTCGTCATGTGTATTTTTGTTTGTTTGTTTTTCTTTGTTTTTTCCCTTCCCCCTTAGGGTGCAGATCTTTCCCACGTTTTCTGCACCAAAGATGCTGCCACTGTGATTAAATCTTATAGCCCCGAGCTCATAGTTCATCCTGTGCTGTGAGTGCATTCATCTCATCATCTAATCTGGTTATTACATCTACACTCACTAGTGATTTTAAAGTGCCTTCTCTCTCATGTTGAATCTTACAGAGACAGTCCCAATGCAGTGCAGGAAATAGAGAAATGGCTGCCGAGGCTCCATAGTTTGGTGGTGGGGCCAGGCTTGGGCAGGGAGGACAAGCTTCTTAATAATGCAAAGGTAAGAGAAATTGAGGGTTATGCAGGAAGTCAGTAGGCTTGCTTACTTCTTTACTTACTTTCATGTGAAAGTTGTTTATTGTGCATAATGATACTTTTAGGGCAGTGGTGGCTCAATGGGTTACTGATCAGAAGGTCGGGGGTTCAAACCCCAGCACTGCCAAGCTGCCACTGTTTGGCCCTTGAGCAAGGCCCTTAACCCTCTCTGCTCCAGGGGCGCTGTATCATGGCTGACCCTGCGCTCTGACCCCAGCTTCTTAACATGCTGAGCTATGCGGAGAAAAGAATTTCACTGTGCTGTAATGAATATGTGACCAATAAAGGCTTCTTCTTCTCTTCTTTGTAGGTGGTTATTGAAAAGTCAAAAGCAAGAGGAATTCCAATAGTCATTGATGCAGTAAGCAGGGTGATTTCTTTCTGTTTAATTGGAAGCATACAAAATGGGTATGACACAGAGGAAAGTATAATGTGTTGTATGTGTTTTCCTACCAGGATGGACTTTGGTTAGTTTCCAAAGACCCATCAGTCATCCAAGGTTATCAGAGAGGAATCTTAACGCCCAACTTCATGGAGTTCAGTCGTCTCTACGAGGCGATGGTGAGGGATGCGTTCAGAGTTTCTAGATAATCACCATGGTTGTTTTGGGGGTTTTTTCCCCCTAACTATTGTTCATTATTACTCTTAGTCATTTATGTAGGTTGATGTTATCATATAAAACTAAACGAGTTGCAGTTTATACAGGATTTTGTGGAGTATTTTTGTGATTGTTGCCGCCAAAAATGCTTGATTGATTTGTTTTTTTTTTTATTTCATTGCAATTTGAGGAATGTTTTGTGGTTGTTTTTTTGTTTGTTGTTTTGTTTTGTTTTTGCAGAAAACTGCTTGAATTGGCAAAATTGCAATCGCACGAAATCGTTTTGTCTTTCGCAGTGATGTTTGTTGGTAGACGAGAGCTTTTTAGCTGTACTCATGTTCGACGCACGTGAATCGAAGAGGGCTTTGGCTGAATGCACGTTGTGATGATGTCACGTGACACAGCTTGGCCCACATCCGCGCTGATTTTGAAAAATTGCAAGCTCCTCCGAATATTGTGGAGTTTCTTGATTTTTGCGTTCATTTCTGCTGTCGCAAAATCCCAAAATCCTGGAGGGACTGAACAGTGAAATGACATGCTAAAACATTATATGAAATATGGACCGAGTTTCACATTTTTTGATTACAGCACCATCAGCCCTTGGACAGCACTGACCTCAGGGTAACTGCCCAGCAGCTGAGCATCGCACTGGGTAATGTGACTCTCGTTTTGAAAGGGGAGGAGGACATCATCACTGACGGCAACCAGGGTCAGTCGGGTTAAAACCAGCCATTTCCCCTTGTGTGTGCGCTGTCTTTAAAAACACGGTCGCTTATTTTTGTCGCCTTGGCCTCCCATTGTCTCCAGTGTTAACATGCAGTCAGGAGGGAAGTGGGCGTCGCTGTGGAGGACAGGGAGATCTGCTGTCTGGCTCTCTAGGAGTCTTCTCCCATTGGGCTGTCAGTTCATCACTAAATGCAACTGAAGGGTAAGCTTACCAGTTAATCATCTTCTGGTTCTATCTCCTACACACACACGCACACAAATAGTAGTGATTTTATGCAAGTGTTTGTTTCTCCAGTATGAATCCTACACTGGTGGCTGCTTACGGTGCTGCCTCACTGACCAGGCAGTGTAACAATCAAGCCTTTCACAAGTACGGCCGTGCCACCACCACCTCTGACATGATCCCGGAGATCTGTGTCGCCTTCAAGAAGCTGTTTGAAACCTGAACTACTTCATCTGTACTCTGAGCATTCGGCTTCCTTGCAGCCCTGTGCAGCCACGTCTGATTTCTCTCCCTTAAGAATGAAGGGATGCACAGTTAAAAACGGACACCTGTACACACTGTTTCCTCGTATGGATTGTTTTGCATATACACTTTTTTTTTTTTAGTTTTTTTTTAGTCTCCACCACTGTCCACACCTGCCTGCTTTATATTTCTCATCACTCTCTTCCTCAAAACAAACACCTGAGACTGAGCTAGTAGAGTCCAGTCTGAGTACACGGCTTTGTGGTGTGCTGCTTAGAAACAAACTTTTCAGAAAGTATATAGGTTTAACTGAGCCCCCGGCGACGCAGTCAGTTTTTCATTGAACATGATTCAGTAAAATTTACCTCGAACGTTTCTAGTTATTCAACCTCATTTACTGCAAATATGGGTGTTATTGCAAGACTGAAAGTTGATGGTGTACTTAAACGACCGAGTCATTCACGATTATCATCTATCTGACTAAACGTAACTCTACCACAGTGCTGCTGAATTCTCAAATCTTATTTCTGAGATGGTTTCGATTTACTTTTTAACAGAGGCTCTTAGTCATTCAACTCCTGCATTTATATTAACACGCTTATTATAATACGGTATCTTTTCTAGAGCAACTTGCACAGGATGTTGTGCTGCGCACAAACGGATTTTAAAAAGGTGTGAAATTGTTGATATGGCGAAGTTTTCTGTGAGGAAATGCTAATTTAGCTTCTGTTTTTTTTTTTTTTTTGGAAGGAGTCTCCACTGTCGGTGCTTTGTAACAGTCAGAGGTAAAGCTGTTCCTTAAAGTTTTCAGACACAGGCAAGGCTTCACCTCGTAGGATGTGTCAGGTTCTCTAAAACATGACAAGCTGCATATTTTTGTCTTCATTTCAGCTGAAAGAGAAAGTATGACGTGTCCTCCTTTTATAAATAACAGAATCGTTAGTGTCGGCAAGTTGCTGTGGTATAAGTCGAATAAAACACGTTGGGTCTTGCTGTTTTAAGAAAATAATCAGTCGCTGAGTTTTCTATGCCTCTGTCATTTTTATTCCTTATTTAGTATTCAAACCAGCTCCTCTATTCAAATGTCTGTTTTTACAGGCACGATGTCGTGGGATTCTTAATCCTGTGGCAATCCTTTCTTTCCACCAGACATTTCTTTCTAAACAAAGAAATGTTCAAATAAGCTATCAAACAAGATGGTTGCTTTTGTATAAATCACACAACTTTGTTTATAACAAACCCCATTCACAGCATTTTCACTGGTGACATGTCCAGTATCATTCAAATATTATGGTGTTCTGTGCTAAATATTTTAATAGATATTTAATATAGAAATCATAAAGTTTTAGTACCAGCACATGCCGTGCTACAGCCCTTATTGTGGGTCTAGAAGTATATCACGGCTCTGACTGATAAACCAGATACCACACTTTTTTATTATTATTATTATTTAGAAGTGTATTTCCCCCCCCCCCCCCCCCCCCCCCCCGGCTTAATTGTTTACCCCATGTCATGATTTGAATGTGAAGTGTTTAAAAGTAAATCCTGAAGCAAACATTCTTACATTTGGTTCTCCCTGTACAGAAATGACATGGTTCCTTTAATTCCTCCCTTTCCCATCGTAACACATCCATGCAGATCCTAATATCAATTGTTAATAGCCTTAAACATTACAGTAAATGGCAATTTGTGCACACGTTTCAGATGAATGAACATCGCCACAACAGCAGCGGTAATATGGTGTTTCATTACAAGAATGATTTCAGCTATATAAAACATGTACAACCCAATTCCAAAAAAAGTTGGAATGCTGTGTAAAATGTCAATTAAAAACAGAATGCAGTGATTTGCAAATCTCGTAAACCCTTATATTATTCACAGTAGAACATAGAAAACATTTCAGGTGTTTAAACTGGGGAAATGTACCATTTTATGAAACAAATTAGGTAATTTTGAATTTGATGGCCACAATGCGTCTCAAAAAAGTTGGGACGGTGACAACAAAAGGCTGGTGGAGGTTGATTAGCAACAGGTCAGTAACATGATTGGGTATAAAAAGAGTATCTTGGAGACGCAACAACCTCCAGCTGTTTCTTTTGCAAATCATTGCATTCTGTTTTTATTTATATTTCACACAGCGTCCCAACTTTTTTGGAATTGGGGTTCATTCAGACTATGTTAATCATTCATCAAATGCACTTCTTTTGAAGCATATAAAATATAATAATTTTCCATGAGCTCCCCAATGGCTTATGCCATTTAGTCTTCAGATTTAATCGATAACATCCCAACTATCACAAAGCAGGGGTAATGTATGATGGTTGTTTTTAGCAGTTGGATTTTCTTGGCAGAAGTTCTTTCTAATAAAGTCTCTGAACTCATCATTTGTGTGTTTATCTTTTTTTTTTGTTTGTTTCTTTTTACGTGTGTTCAAATGTCCCATGTGTTTAGGGAAAAGTATAGTATCTAAATGTACACCTCCAAGAGCCACCAACAGTTCATTGTAGCAGTAATAAAGCGCTGCTGCACCTGATACACCACTATTCGCTGTTCCTGCTGTACAGAGGGAGCGTTTTGCTGCCTCACTCCTAATGTTACCAGGCTCTAGACTGCGACCCTGACCAGGATGAAGTGACTATTGAAGATGAATGAATGTGCTGTGCTGAGAATGACCAAGCACCACATTTCTGGCCCCTTTACAGAGTAGGGCTGATATTTTGTACAGATCAACTGATGGGCTGCAGTCAGCAATTGCACGAGTGACCTATACTGAGGTAAACTTGATTAAAGTAGTAGATGTGCCGAATAACCTAGCAACTCGGAAAATTTGCAAGGTAAATTGCTTACTAAATGTTACACTGCCAGTGAGAAAAAAAAAAAACTGATTACAATCCAAAACCCACATATAACTTAGTGTATATGCGAGTTTGTCTTTCTTTGGGGGGACTTTTACTCTGACAAATGCGACTTCCGCTGGGGTCCTTTGGAAATCCCTTATGAGTTGCTGTATTTCTTCAGCCAAATTCCGGTGGCTAACGTGAGTTAGTTCTGCCGTAGATGCTATCGAAAAAGACGTGGACGTTTGGAAATTGGTCATTTAGTTAACATATGATAGAAAACGTCATTAGAATGAATGGGGCAGCATACTCAAACTTTGACAATCAAGAACATGTCCTCAAATTAGGCGAAACTTTCGAGAAACAACCAAAAAGTGCTTTCCATACGGTACGATGTAAGTGGCATCTTCTTATATATACATAACCTTAACCGATAAACTAAAAACAGCTTTTTTAAATTTACTATTAAGTCCAGAAAGTTGGCACCTAATGCTACTTTTCACGGAACAAGAAATACAGGCAATTTATAAGTCAGCTATTAATGGTGAACTACCTGCTGAGTACTGAGTTTATTTAGCACTTAGCAGTATTTAAATCCAAACGTCTACATTTTAACATCCTGTGTTTTCAGTGTAACGCTTCGTCTTCGTGTTTATATTTAATTAAATATGTATATATAATATATGAAAAAGCTGAGACAGACGGAAAGCACAGCTTGATGTGAACTGTAGGCTCCGCCCTCTGTGGTGTAACCCCCTGTTGCCAACTGTTTTCAGAGGAAAGTAGATAACGCATGCTCGAGAAGTCGCGAGTCACCAGATGACGTCATGGCCTAACGTGCATATTCAGTTGGACAGCGGTGATTATTTGCATATTCGCGCGGTTCATTAAGAAGGAAAATTTTCTTCCGGCTTTGGTTGTGGCATGACAAACTATTTATAACTGAGAACAAGAAATAAGCAGTGTGAGTAAGTAGTTGGAACATAGACACAAAGGAAACAGATGGAATAACTCGCTTTATTATTTGTAAATGTAACTAAGAAGAGCGCTTAAAATGAAGGTGATCAGGGATTGGTCGTTGGAAACACAGAAGGTGATCAGGGATTGGTTGTTGGAAACACGGAAGGGGATCAGGGATTGGTTGGTCTGGGACGAACGATCTGGATTTGGACGATCAGGAATCGGTGATAGATTCCATCTATCGTGATGGCTATTGCAGTGAAGGATTTAAGTTAGATGTCTGTTGGGAAATGTGGTTTCTGCAGCTTTAAGATCGAGGGGAAAAAAAATAAGTCGAGTCAAGTAAGCTTTATTTCTGTATCACATTTAAATGACAACGAGTGTCAACCAAAGTGCTGCATGGTAAAAATCTAATCAGTATAAGATTAAGACAAAATGAAATAAAAACATCACAATTAAGAGGTCAAATAGATTACATAAGACAACAGGGAGATCATCAGCAACAAGACAAAATTGTGTTGAATTTTATGATTGTAGTCCTATATGTACCGTAATAGCCTGTGCGGTCTGACTTCAGAGCTGAGCAACAAACCAATTTTGTCTGATGCATCTTGACTTCCCTTGTCGGTGCTTTCCAAACAGATAAAGCCGGGAATGTATTCAATAACAAAACATGAACAGGGGCTCAAATTAAGAAAATGAATCAATATGTTATCAGGATACTTTACTAGCTAATAACTTTAGATTTATTTCCAGTCCTAACTTAAGGTTTGCAAGCATTCTTGACTTTGTTAACAAATAATTAGGAGTCATCAAAAAAAATGGACTAAATGCTAATGCTTGCAACTGACTTGTGACAAGTTATTTATTTGATTTATTTACTTATTTTTTCTGTAATGATGTAACGTGTACAGAACACATTTAGGGTATGTCTCTTACCATCACTGCACACCCTGCTCAAACACTGGTTAGCCTACACGCATTCAAAGCCACAGGCAATACTATCATCGATTGCCAGTAGTTAGGGCGGCTGTGTTAGAGCGGGTTGTCCAATAATCGTAGGGTTGGCTAAAGTTCCTGGTCCACATGTCTCCACATGCCGAAGTGTCCTTGGGCAAGACACTGAACCCCAAGTTGCTCCCTACCATTGGTGTGTGAGTGTGTGTGTGTGTGTGTGTGTGTGTGTGTGTGTGAGAATGAGAAACAATGTAAAGCACTTTGTAGAACCGCTACGGTTAAAAAAGCGCTATATAAGTGCAGACCATTTACATGGTATATTGTACATGATCTCGCAAGCCTAGTGATAGTTTGTTGGAAATGTAGGCTTGCGCAAGCACAGATAAGCCAGGCTCAACACTGCTGGCAAGTCGACCTAGTTTGCTCTCTCCATAGCAGCTGTGTTGTGAGCTGCAAAAAAGAAAAAACTGTGGTAGGCTCTTTTTTAATTAAAAAAATAGTCACTAATGTCAAAAAAAAATCCACGAAATTTCTTCATCAGCAGAGTACGTGCATACTGTATGCGCACCGCCCGATTTTCCTAACCAGATCTCACATGCATATTTAATTCTATTGCACCATTTAGTTGTTCCATAAGGTGGCAGCAGTGACCCAGGGCCGTTGATTCTCAAGGTAGTTGAAGAAAAAACGGAAGAGATGAAAACGAGTGCAGGTTACAAAGTATTCGCATTTGTATAATTCTAGCCTTAAAGAATATAAGGATTTGTATATGGGTGCTAATCGTGGTAAGAGATTGCCCAAGCGTTGTTCTTCGTGGTGTTGTGATTCTTCTTCGTTGTCACCCTTCACACCAAAAGACCTGCTTTACTGCTCTGTACTGACTCCTGTAGGCCAGAAGGAGTGGTGCAAGTTGTCGTAATGCGTATGCGTCAACCGCCTGTGTACGCATACATGTCAAACGGAGTATACTTTGAAAGGCTAGGCGTACACTCAAAAAAAAAATAAAACAAAGTATACCAGAGGCTTAAGTTGCCAACACTTGGAATAGCCCTGACATTCTGTCTCTGACATGTGACTTAAATATCTTTTCATTTTTCGGTTTTCATTTGTACCTACAGATGACTTCAAACCAGCATCCATAGACACAACATGTGAGGGGGATCTGGAAGTTGGAAAGGGAGAACAAGTCACTATAACATTGCCTAACTTGGAGGTAGGACAAATAAAAACAGCATCCTGTGTAAGCGCATCATACTAATCAGATTTACCAGGCTTCACTTCACGACAAACAGAAAAATACTAATAAACCCATTATTCTTCCTCATTCCCATCCCAACCCACAGGGATCCACTGCTCCAGTTACAGTGTTTAAAGGGTCCAAAAGGCCTTATATGAAGGAGTGCATTCTTATTGTAAACCATGACACAGGAGAATATCGTCTGGAGAAGCTTAGTAGCAATATATCGGTCAAAAAGACAAGGTGCGTATTTCTCACAGCAATGCTCGGTTCTACTCTAATGAAGTGTTCTCTCCCTCAGTAATGTTTTCTATGTTTGTGTCTCTCTGTTTGAACACAGAGCGGAGGGCAGCAGTAAGATCCAGTCACGTCTGGAGCAGCAGACCACTAGGCTCAGTCAGCAAATGAAGAGTGGCAATGGAGGGAAAGCCCCAAACAATTCCAAGAGCTCCCCTGCTAAAGAAAAAATGTCTCCTGCTTCCCCCATGGATGACATTGAGAGAGGTAACCTGTATCAAATTTATATCATGTAGTAGTAGGGGTTGTCAACTGTTCCAGATTCAGACCCTGCAAAGTATTTCAGCAGAATGAACCGAGTACTAGAAACAATAAACTAGCTGCAGTTCATGAATCTGAAGCAGATCATCTTTTGAGACTTCTCCAGTTATGTTTTTTTGTGCAGGTTATTCGGGGCTAAAGTCATTATGTCAGTAATGAAAGGAGTTTTCATAGACTTTTCATTTTGTTTACCCTCTCTCGTCTGATTACTTTTTTTTTTTTTTTAGACTTTTATTAGACTGTTTTATTAGACTGTACTGGTCCTAACCCCGTGAGAAACCTTTTTTATTCAGTCAACACTCTGGAACAAATTTTGAATAAAGGCAAACCTAACGTGGTTTTAGAGTTTTTAGGAAAGAGATTTTAAAAACCTTATATAGAGTTCCTTACATATATCTCGGCATGGAAATCACCATAGAAACTGGCATGGCATTAAAAAACAAACGAACAAACTCTCATCTGATTAGTAAACTGACACACCATGGCTTACTTTGAAAAGTTGATGGGGGGGGGGGGGAAGACCTGTTTAAAGACAGTTTATTTCCCCCCGTGTCAAATGCAAAACATTTATCTAGGGCTGGGCGATGTGACAAAAATATCATATCACATCAAGATACTCAAGGACATTTCTACGATATATACAGTGCGTATCACAATATAGCTAACGAACAGCAGTAAAATAAACAAACAAAAAAAGACGTTAAACTGAGTTTGACTATACTTTTCTTTAAAGTAAAAAAAAAAAACATTTGCGTCAAATCAACAGCATCCGTTCAGTACCGTTTTATTTGTAATTATCAAAAATGTGAAAAATACATCAACATACCAACGCCCTCATCATTTATCGCAATATCTATATTATATCGATATATTGCCCAGCCCTACATGTATCTCATCTGTTCAGAGATTATGGCACATGTCAAAAGTGGTAATGTGAGGCTTTTCTGCAAAACAATACATAACCACTTTGAATTGTCTTGTATAGCCATTGTTTTGTTGCCATTCAGTTATACGCAATTTTAGGTAACTGGGCGGCTGTGGCTCAGGTGGTAGAGCGGGTTGTCAACTAATCGTGGGGTGGTGGTTTGATTACCGGCCCACGTGACTCCACATGCCGAATTGTCCTTGGGCAAGACACTGAACCCCAAGTTGCTCCTAATGGCAAGTTAACGCCTTGCATGGCAGCTCTGCTACCATTGGTGTGTGAGTGTGAATGGGTGAATGAGACACAGTGTAAAGCGCTTTGTAGAACCGCTAAGGTTAAAAAAGCGCTATATAAGTGCAAACCATTTACCTTCACAAATTTTAGTTGAATAGCTGTGAGATATATAATCATCTCTTTAGCAACGAATATTCTGCTGTATCTTAAAAAAACTACTGGCTAGTGTTTGGATTCCATCTCAAGCTTGTGTAATTTGTTCGGATATATCTGCACGTACTTTCTAGAATTGATGGCTGAGGCACGAGTGATGGATCAGATGAGCAGCGGCGAAAGCTCCTCGGACTCTCGAAGCTCCTCCTCATCTAGCAGTGAGGACAGCTCGAGCAGCAGCGATTCTGAAGACGAAACTCAGCCTTCGTCATGCAGATCTCACACAGTGCCTGTGTCCACCCACAGCATGCCCATCCTCACCTCGCAGGAGCGCTCGGAGGAGGGTGGTGGACACCTCATGAACACACTCAGTGAGTATATCTAGTTTGTTTATCTACATTATAACCAAATGTTTGTGGACACCTGACTATCACACTCGTGTGTGTGTGTGTGTGTGTGTGTGTGTGTGTGTATATATGTGCTTTTACAGCCTTGCTGTTATAGTAACGTTCTTTGATTGTGGCGTAGCGTATTTGCGTTTAGTTGTGCATTTTGAAACCGTTTCATTTTAGTGGGATGCATTGTATCAAGTGGTTTGATGCAGTTTCAAAATTTCACTCAGTCCAATTAAGTAGTTTAATAACCAATAACAATCAGTCCTGCCAAAAGCCAATAAGACCAGCCCCAAACTGAAAGCTCCTCAAGTTCCTCATGAAGACCACTGCTTTGTGATTTGATAGTTTGTAAATATTGTGAAATTTTAACCAAACTGTCCTACAATTTGTAAAATTACAGTTCTAAAAGTTCTTACAGATACTGTCAACCTTATGCATTTATACAATAATGTACTGAGCTCGTGTTAAGAATTGGCTCAATAAGTGCATGTATGAGCGGAGACCTCACATGGCCACTAGTGCATGCCAAGACATTTAGTGTGTCTGTGATCTGTGAGATCGCTTTAGAATCTGGGTAGAAATGCATCATTTTATTTTAATGTGTATTTGAATGCATTTGGATATTGATATTGGACATTTCTATAGTATATGCCCAAACCCCAGGATACGGATCAAAGTAGCCACATTTTGAAAGAAAAGTGCAGACCTGTAGGTAACACTGACACACACACACACACACACACACACACACACACACACACACACACACAGGGTCAAGTTCAAATGTTCTCTACTTTGACATGGTGCTCTACAGAGATTTTTCAGAAAATCAGTAGGTGTGTGTATACACGCTCACCAAATACTTTGAGAAACATCTGTACACTTGCTCATTCATGCATAACAATGGGAGGAACAAAAGTGATCTGGCCTGGTTTCAGAAATTGATTGCAGACACTGCTGATCTCCTGGGATTTTCATATAGGCAGTCTCGAGAGTTTACACAGAACTTACACAGTGTGAGGAAGGAAAAAAACCGTCCAGTGAGCAGCAGTTCTGCAGGTAGAATAACCTCGTCAATGAGAGAGGTCAGAGGAGAATGGCAAGACTTGTTCAAGCTGAGAGGAAGGTTATGGTAACTCAGGTAACCACTCTTGAAAGCACATGTGAAACCTTGAGGTGGATGGACCACAACAGCAAAGAATCATGCCGGGTTACTATGAGCACAGGCTCACCTAAACTGAAGAGGTGAAGATTGGAAAAAGACCAGGGTGATGTTTTATCTTACTCATGTTTTAATGTTCAATCTTTAGCTTAAAATCTTCCATGATTCCAGCCATTAAAAACTGAGAGTGAACATGATTCAGAAAATGACCTAGATGAAGAAAAATGTCTGCTCTTTTTGTTTAATTGACTTTTGTATCACAATAAAAGAAAACCTCTTTGTACCTTAGACGTGTTGTGAAAACCAAATGGTAAAAAAAAAAAGAAACAATTAAATCCATTCAGTTCCAGGCTGTAAACGTACAAAATGTGGAAACATTCAAAAGGGAGGGGGGATTTTTGTGCAAGCCAACGTGGGTGTGTAAAATATTACTTTACATATAACGCAGATATAGCTATTTGTCTGGATACTGACTGAATTTTTATATTTTGCTGCAGAAAACGATCTTCAGCTGAGTGAATCTGGCAGTGAGAGTGATGATGACTGAGAGGACTTAAGGTACACTCCTTGTCATGGAACTGAGAGCTGGGGAGCTGAGGTTATCAGGACCTGCCCGGTCACTTACACTGTGATATGGGGATTTTTAATCATCTATCAACCTTTAATTATTAAGCATTTTCTTTCTTCAGAGCAGCAGTGTTCTGTCACCCCCCCGACATACTGTGTGGTTGACCGTTTAAAAGCTGTGAAAAATTTCCATGAATTTAATTATTTATTTTCTTAAATGAAACTGTGTAGAACCTGTTTCTAAAGGTTCTGGGGTTCTTTCCCCCCCCCCCCCCGAAACAGTTACTTCCACTCACAATGAGTATGGGTGCCAAAGGTGCAAGAGAATATCACTTCGTCTTATATAATGCCAGAGCAGCATATAATTTTGAGGTCATTCATTGTACATTACAGTCTGTAATAATTGCAATCTCATATTCAGCAGTTTTTGCTTATAGCCTGCAATACTTGAACGTGTCTATCATAATCAGTTATTCTAAGAAGGTTGCTCAAAGCAGTTTTAGTGCTGTAACTTGTAGATTGAAGGTGCTTTTGATCAGAAAAGTAAGCCAGGCTGCTTATTATATAATTAAAGTGTAAAATGAATGTTTTCTGCTATTCACTACACTCATCTGTGCCTTGCTTTGGTTTCTTATGTGATGAAGCAACATTGAGAGGTCAAAGATGCCTGTAGTCAAATCTGCACAAATAGGA
The DNA here is from genome assembly GCF_023375685.1 of Ictalurus furcatus. Taxonomy (NCBI): domain Eukaryota; kingdom Metazoa; phylum Chordata; class Actinopteri; order Siluriformes; family Ictaluridae; genus Ictalurus; species Ictalurus furcatus. Next base: position 13,189,977 of record NC_071260.1, on the reverse strand, counting down.
TAAGACAAATACTTCTACAAATAGTGCTTGAACATTAAAGGTGTGTAGAACAATAAAATAGTCTTCTGCTTTTATTTGGATCTTGTCTATTTATTTTAGGTATTTTAAATAATTGACAAAGTGACTTGATACCAGGGGAGGATTTAGTGATTTGGGGGTCCTAGGAAAAATGTAGGAATGGGACTCTCATTTCAGTGTTTTAACATCGATATTTAAATAACCTACGTTATTCAGAATTAGTAGCAATAATCAGGGGTGAACTGGGACCAAAAAGTGGCCCTGGACTTTCTGGCTCTGAGCGGATCAGCACACCGACTCATTGATGCTTAGAGCAACTTTTAACACCAGTTACTAGCATAAAAACACAACACAATACAGAAACATACATGCTATTTAAAACATTTTTATTTGAAGTAGCACTGAACAAATATCAAGTCATATTTGTAAACTAGGCAAACAGAAGAACAGTGTTACAAAGAATATAAAACAATAAAGACGGATGTTAGCTAGTCGGGGGCAACATCTGGGTGCGGTGTAGGAGAGCTGCACCACTCAGCTGTACAACTCCTGAATCAGGACTGAAATCTTATATTTTAACACTAACATCAATCCACAGCTAATCATTTTACACCCAAAAAAATAGACCACTACTACTATGACTACTGCTATAATAATAATCATAATGAATTATTTTCTAATATGAAAGTAATTTTGATATTAGGCTTATATTAATGAATAAGTCTTTCACTACAACCACTAACCAAGAGCAAACAATGTCACTGTATGGTACAGTAGGACATCAGCATATTAAAACATTATTTCTAAATTGTGGTGGTAATTATTTGAAGTAGCACTGAACATGAATCCACATCTGAATGGCACACTCATCATGTGACATTAACTCACATAAGATCATGGCTGCAGAGTTCAGGGTTTCATTTGGACAGACAGACCGAGAGAGCGCGAGAGAGAATGAACCCTGCTGCCTGTCCCAGCCGCCTTTGTCTGTGATGCTACCATAATCTGTAAAGTTAGAGCAGTCAGCACTTGCAGAACTGCAAACTTGCCTTCATGCCAAAGGCAAATCTGTACACTAAAAACACTTCACAGGCTTTGATAAACTTTTTGCTTTCTAGGCCATAAGGTGAACTAGGAAAAAGTGGCTAGAAAGTGATTTTCATTCCCACGCCTGGGCACTACTTTTAAAATTCATTTTTGCATAAACACCGCTCTGATGGACTTAACAGAAAAGTTCTCCACAAAATATCCTGCAGATTTTTGTCACGATCCATAAATGTATACAATTATGAATTTTTAAAAAACTAAAATCTTATGCTGCTAGTTTTGCTTGTAACTTTTTTTATTATGATTTTAGCAACACAAAATCTCTCAAAATGACATTTATACATATACCTAAACATTTGAGACAGGCATTAGTACACTCAAGCGTGAATGTAACCATGAAATAAGGCAAATTTGTAGAAAATACGCTTCAACTTCACGGATTAGCACCAAGCAAAATTAACATACACATTGTACATTTAGCAAAACTGATGTTTTATACATCAAAATTTTCAGTAGGCACTGTATAATCACAGAAAGAGGAAAAAAAAAAAAAAAAAAAAAAGCAGCACACTTTGGCCCAAGTTGGCTGAAATGACTCAAAATGCTACCCCCCGTCGTCTATTAGCACGTACAGCATGACAAATAATGAGCTGCACTTGAAGCTTTCGTAACGTTAAAAACGAAACACCCAAAACTGTATACGGTACCATAACAAAGACTAAACTGTATGTCAATACGTGAAATTCTGGAAAGAACGTCGGACAGCGTGGCGTGGGGACGTAATGACGTGTGCCGTTAATCGATCTATGTTCTATAACATGTAAAACGGGAACATGAAAGGAATATTCTAAAAGCAACTCATGTAAACACCTTAATCACAATATTGTCTTATTCAGAATAAGGTCAATAATTAGATTACTGCTGTCCATGTAAACGTAGTCAATGTCTCAACAAAAGCCATCTCACAGATGTTGTGCTTGTTGGGGGAGTGAAACACCAGCTAGGAAATCACAGACCAACCTCCTCTTCGATGTATCCTGCCTGAAACAAAGATACAGTGAAAATGATCACAACAGTATAAATAAAGATATATTCACATGAACAATAATTGAGTTAAAATATACTCTATCAGCTTCTACACATTATAAAATATGATTATGATCATCATTATTATGAATTCCATTTTTGTGAGAAAACAATAAAAATGTTGCATAAATGTTCTTTCCAAAGCTGCAAAAGAAACTCATGGTATTTAAATTAACTTTAGTTTGAAGCATCAAGATCTTCATGTTTTTTCACAAGATTTAAGATCCTTCTGAGCTGCGTCACTGTCAGCACCTCTTGGTTTACAATTAACCTATGGCGGATTATCCTCTCACAGAAGATCTTGTAGCTGGCATCGAAGGTTGGCTCATTTCTGAAAAGAAAACGTTAAAAAACGGAAAGGATATTATTTTATGTGCCATAACTATTTCACAATGGCTTCTATTTTAAATATAGTACAAATAGTAGCAAATCAAAAGCAGGTGACCAAGCAATTTGAGAAGATTTTTTTTATTTATTCTTCAGAAAGAAAATACATTGGTAATAAATTATTTGTAGTTTCTTCTATCTTCACGAACCACTACACATTTTATCATTGAATTACTGTGCCAAGAGTTGTGCAGTCAAGATTGTGTTTACAGACAAACTGACAATATACACTATGTAGATGGTCAATGCTTTACTTTGGAAATGTGCAATAATGTGAGGGAATTATTAATTATTATTTGATAATGAAATATAATAATTCACGGTTCTTCTGAGGTCCCAGTAACTGTTGCAGTAGACTTTGTCAAGAACCTGGTGTACTGTCTGTAACAGGACTTGTAGTATCGCACCTCGCATCTCAGCAGCTTTCAGCAGCTGGCCTGTAAATTAAAAAAAAAATAATAATGAAATTAATTTGTAAATAAAAACCATTAAATAAAAACTGTGTTAACAGGTAAGTAATATTGAGTGTTCTGGCTGTAGCTGTATGCACATCTGACTCTGACTGTTCAATAAATATTAAATAAATTATGTAACTGTATCTGAAAATTACCCATGGTACCCAGTGTCGTGGAAATTAGACAACACTCGCAGACTCGTTCTCTGAAGGTAAAAAGGTTTACTACAGAAAGATGGTTAATACAGGATAGAATAAAACAGGATAGAATAATGAGAGCGCTCTGAAGCCCTTGTACTAACACACTACTAATATATATATATATATATATATATATATATATATATATATATATATATATATATATATATATATATATATATATATATATGAAACGCAGAGCATGACATAATTCTGTGTACCCATAAGAAGCAGTTTGAGGCAGTTCAAACAGGCTTTGTTTTAGGATCTTGGACAGACGAACCTTGAATCTCAGTGACATGACATGGCCTTCTTAGGCATTATCCTCAGATGAACATGAACAAACTTATTACAAAGTAAAAATGAGTAATTTCCCTCACAGCAGCTTATGGCATAAAACTTCAAAGTTCAAACCTGTGTGTGTGTGTGTGTGTGTGTGTGTGTGTGTGTGTGTGTGTGTACACTTTGGTACGTTGTTTTTACCTACCTGCTGACAATGTTTCTGCCTGTGAAAGATGGTCTTTCTGGCGTTGGCCTGCCACAGTAAAGTACTTGTCCGTTTTCTTACAAATTATGCACAAGGAAGGAGGCACAGGACCTGCACAAGCTAAGTTTCTTCGTCGGACATTCAATTGTTGAAGTACTACTACCCCATGACACAGACTGGCCTTCGTGAGCATCTTGAGCTTCAGGACGCTGTGTGACCCGTTTCTCGGCCACATCCATGCGCTTTTTGTCAATGAAACGCCTGTAGCAAGTGAAGTGAAACCCAGCGTCTTAGGGAACATTGTCAAACTCGGTTTCTAGACAATGTTTATGCTATTCTCCGATTCTCACCATGCAAGCCAAGCCACCTTTTGACGCTGTTTCTGAATATATCCCACCGTATGCGTGCAAAATCCTTAGTTTATCTTTCTTTATGGACGTGAGTTGCATATAGCATTATTTGTAATCCTTTTTACGGAGTTTTAAAGTAGGTCTGTCCGTAATTTCCTCTTCTTCGCTACTCGATATTGCCGACAAGGGCGCAGCCATCTTGGACTCATTTTTAAATGTCGTTCCAAAAAGCGGCTCCCTTATTGGTCAAGCGGGAAGCACGTGACGATTGGTCCGCGAAACCTCATCACTCATGATCAAAATATGACTACGCGAGGAGATAACTAATGCCGACTTTAAACACTAATAGAAAAATAAACTGCAGGATTACACGTGGAGAACTTTTATTTCCTCGCTCAAAACCAATACATCTTTTTTTATTGGCATGAAAAGAATTTAGTGCTGCATATATGGGAACGGGATTAAACGAAAAAAGGCTTCACCTTAAAGCCCATTCCTCCTCGCTTGAGTGGTCTGACAGAGACAGTCAGTACGTTTAGATTGACAACAATAATCAAATTATTGACCTTATTCTGAATAAAATAATATTGTGATTAAGGTGTTTTATGAACGCTTCAAGTGCAGTTAATTATTTGTCACGCTATATGTGACTGCTTGAAGCTGTGTGTTGCGTCCCAAACCGCGTACTTACCTACTGTATAGTACATTTACAATTACATTTATTCACTTAGCAGACGCTGTTATCCAAAGTGACTTACAAATGAGAAAATACAAGCAAAGCGATATATCAAGCAGAGAACATTACAAGTAGTGCTACTATACAAGATCCATTGAGTTCCTCGACTCGGACACAGGAATGGTTGGCTTATCCTTCCCCTTTCCAGGAAGAACAAGGGCATAATAAAGGATTCTTTTGGTTTGGTTGAGGATACGTAATATGACCCCCTTTATGCATGCGTGTAGGTTTTTTGGTTCATGCATTGTAGGGTAAAATATGAAAAATATAAAAACGTGTGCATCGTAGCTGACACCTACATGAACACTACAGGTGGTTGTCTGACTGTAAGTCATTCTCTTCAAATGTTATTGAGCTTATGGTATATTTTGTGTATGAGCCCATTCAGTAGTAAAATACATGGAAACATGTACATATGATTTGCTAGTTTATTTTATTAAATATCAGGAAATATAAAAGGTGTGCATTATACCTAACACCTACATGAACACTTTACAGTAGGTTTTTGGGACTGTAAGTCCTTCTCTTTAAATGCAATTGAAGTTAGAAACGTGTATACCAATGTCGTGTGTAACTTTAGAGACGGTCCCTTAATTTCTGAATCTCGAACCTCCAACGTCAAGCCAATTTTAACTCAGGAGTTAAGTTGCTGCTACTGAGGCGTGCTGGTTTAAGAAGTGAATCAGATGTCCCACTGAGAAGACCTTTGCACAGTTCTCTGTCGGTGTTCGGGCTTTCATATAAAGGTTACTCGCGTTCATCTGGTCCAAACAAGAGGACATTACAGGGCCGACATCAGTCAGGAAAAGCACACGGGGATATCACTCGCTCACTTTGGAGAGGCGCAGAAATGTTTTTTAAATCGTTGGTGAGAAATGGACTGCTTTCATATAAGCAGAATATTCCCACTGGACTGAAATGCGTGACGGCGGCATGTGTGAATGTGGGAGTCTGGAGATGGGAGAGCTCGTCCACGGTCATGGACAGCAGCAAACTGAAGACGATGGAAGACTTGGGCGGCCCCAGCTTTCTGACATCTCTCTACTGGCTATTTGGTAAAGGCTACTTTCCGATTACTCACCAAATGCAGGTAAAGAGCTTTACCTTTCGGCTTTCTTGTCGTAGGGCGCGAATAAATAAATAAATAAATAAATAAATAAATAATAGCGATAAGTTAGATGTGTAGTCTGTACAATCACCGTCCGCTTTATTAGGAACACATCCCACCATGCAAAAGCCCATTCCAGGAAGGTGGCGTCACCCTCCAACCTCCATATTATATTACTGTATTATTCAACTCATGGAGTGCTTTTATATTCAATATCTACTTTACACATGTCTGCAGGGTTTGAGTTTGGCTTCATCACCGTCCTAGCTCCTTGTAGCAGCTAGTTAAAATACCATTAGCTATGATAATGGATGAATGACACCTATTAAACTCATCTCAACATGTCTGTTACAGTCATTTAACCTACTATGGGCAATTGAGAAATCACTGCTGCAAACAGTACAGCGAGATACACTGTCGGGTTTTGTTTTTTTACTCCTATTATATATGGGTAGACTTTAGTGTAGTCTGGGGTGAAGTGCGTTTAGTTGTTTTTTTGTTGTTTGTTTTATTTGTTTGTTGGGGGGGCAGGGGGTGGACACTGCCATGGTGCACTAAACTGAATCGAACTGATAGGTAGAGAGAGAGGTGTCGACTGTAAAGCCCGCCTACCGAGAAATCTGATAGGTTAGTTAGCGCAAAGAGCGACCAATCAGGACGCGCGCTGTGTCAGACTCTCTCACCTTGTCTGTTACTCGCTCTCTCGGTTTCTCCAGAGCCCGTAAAAATTATATATTATAATTTTATTTATTTATTTATTTATTTAAAAATGTATATAATTTACGGGCGTCCGGGAGCCACTATTAAAATGCAAGCGTTTCCCGGAACTTCCGGGAGAGTTGGGATGTCTGACACGTGTATATTTATGCATACATGTATCCAATCAGCCAATCATGTGGCAGCAGCGCAATGCAAAAAAAAAAAAAAATTCATGCAGGACAGGAGCTTCAGTTCATGTTCACAGGAAACAGAAAAAGTGTGATATCGGTGACTTTAACCATGGCATGAATGTTGGTACCAGATGGGCTGGTTTGAGTATTTCATATACTGCTGATCTCCTGGGATACACACACACACACACACAATTGACTGATTAGATAATTGCGTGAATGAGTAGGTGTACAGGTGTTCCTACTGAATCACATGGTGAGCGTGTATAAATTTGACTTAGTATTAGTATAATATTCTTGTGCTGTCAAATTGTATTACATGGAGCATTGCTCAGTTTACTGTTAACATAAACCGAGGATTAGAGCGCTCCACACCCCTACTTTCAATTTAATACCAGGCATGTGTTATTCTTAAATTGAAATCACGACTATGGAGTCTGATATTTCCAGGGACATATTTCTAGTTTTCTGTTGTTTTCACCACTATACATGCCCTACCTGTAGTTATTATTTTCCATCCTATGAAGATTGAGCACAGCAAAATCTATGGTCCTCTGTGGAAGTCCAAGTATGGGCCATTAGTGATGGTGAATGTGGCCAGAGCAGACCTCATAGAGCAGGTACTGAGACAGGAGGGCCGTCACCCCATTCGAACTGACATGCCCCACTGGAGAGGATACCGGGAGCTCCGCAACCAGGCCTATGGCCCTCTCACAGGGTGAGAGTTTCATATATCACACATACATATTCAAAGCTATGAAGAATTGTCTGTCATTAAAGACAATTTATTTATGTTCTTTGCTGGTGTGTAGGATGGGGGCAGAATGGCAACGCATCAGAAGCATCTTGAACCCTCGCATGTTGAAGCCCAAACATGTGTCAGGTTACACTAACACCATCAACGAGGTGGTAAGAGACTTCATAGAGAAGGTGGCTTGGCTAAGGGCAACAAAAGGCAATGGCATAATGGTGCATGACTTTGCTGGAGAACTCTACAAGTTTGCATTTGAAGGTAAAGCCAGTATTTACAACATTACTGACAGAATATGTAATATACAAACAGATGGGTGACCGATTACTGGCAAAACACCAGTGGGGGCAATTTGCTGCCATGATTTGGGTCCACTTGTCCCCTTAGTGGGAAGAATCACTACAAATCAACACAAAGTTCTTCTGACTGATCACCTCAAACCTATGATGAAACATTTCTGTCATATTGCGAGGTTTCTTTCCCAGGATGACAACTCCCTCATCCATATGTCATGAGGAATTACTAAATAGTTAGACACCAGTGCTAAAAGTCAGTTTACATTGCTGAGCAATAGTTATACAAACCGTATGTTTACACTGTAATAAACCGGCAGGGAAATGCAATTATCGGTCAGCAGACATTCATCATCATAAAAAACCTCAACTTTATTAAGAGAGGCCTTGACATTGCTTAAAATTGACCTTGACCCTGTTCATGTGAAACTGATCTGCATTGATAGGTTGATTAGATAGTGTCTTTCCTGGGACAAGTTAGACTTTACACAGGTAAAGACATGCTACATGTCTGTGAAGCTACAATAGGAGGGAGTTTCTAAAGCTATAGATCTCTTTTCTGAGACAAGAGAAGCATTGGGTCTCATTTATCAAGCTGGATATGAATCAATTTATTCACGAAATGTTCACAGGAGAATATGAAATCACGTGAAGATGTAATCTGACTCCTGCTGATCTGCACTGCGACTCTTGACTCATTCGGCTCATGCTGAATTGAGCAGACGCATTCAGTTTTAATTGTAGCAGTCGTTCTCTAACTGAACTAAATGATTTTTATTACTATAAAAAAGCAAAACGACAGTGGGAGCAGTGCCACGGTGGGCAAGTGATATAATCAGTGTGTGGCCGAACACCATGTAACACCGGTAACACCGACATCACAGCAAGCCTAAGTGACATAAAATGTATGAACTGTATGTGATATAAAGTACAGATTTATGTGATTGTATGTGCAATACAATACTGTGTAACATCGAGCTGAGCAGTGACAAAGCTAACAATATAATATAAACATTTATAAATATGGGATATGCCGTGCATGATCATATCAGCCTCTATATCCATAGTCAGCTTGCTAATACAAGAGATAGAAACAGTAGAAGTGAAGGGGTAACCTTATTTAATTAGATGCACTCGCTCAAGGAAATGTGTTCACTGTATTAGAAATATTTCAGTCATGTTGAAAAGACTACACACTTTTTTGGCCATGCTTGAGGGGAAAAAAACATAAAATTTTGCAAACAAAAATGTAAAAATAATTTTAAAAAAAATAAAGTAAAACCTTTGCCCAAAGCAAGCTTATTAAAAAGAAAGAAGGCTCATCTTTAGCTAATGATTAGCCTAAAAAAATGAACATTTTACTCATGTAAAATGTTAAAGGTTTAGTCTGATTCAGTCTCTTGCATAAGTACTCACCCAATTGAAACCTTTACATATTTACATATATATGGACTTAATTTGGATTTTGTTGTATGTCAGGAATAATGAACAAGACAGCCCGTAATAATAAACCTTGGCAAAAATCAGTATAGTTTAAATATAGCTATCTATCTATCTATCTATCTATCTATCTATCAGGACTTTAAACTCACACATATACTAAATGTTGAATGTCATTGTGCAATAACAACACTGCTTGCTTATTTTATTCCACTACTGTCACTTTATTTTACTTAGTCTTTCAGACGGTGACTTTTGTTTATTAGTCTACTTCTATCTTATTTGCTACTTTTACTTATGTTATTAGAATAAGCCAGGACTGTGCTTCATTGCAATATACTTCAGGGAAGCACTATACCTCAAACTATTGCACTTTTGGTAATTGGTTTGTCTTTTTTTTTTTTTTTAATTTAATTTTACTTATAAAATAACCATACCAAAAATATGATTTATCAACATCAATAGGAGTAGCGCTTCAAATTTCATTGTATGCAGAGCTATACAATGACAATAAAGATCATTCATCATTATCATTCATCATTAAATTTATTATAAATAACAAAATGTTAAAGTACTGATTTCTGTTGCTGTGAAACCCTTGAATGAATTTGCCTTTATAAATCACATAATTAGTGCAATGTAGTGCACCTTATGTAACAAAAGTGCCACTTGATCTCAATATAAATACATCTATTCCTAGAAGGCCAAGAGTTTGTTAGAGAACATACTTAAACACTGTAATGAAGACCAAAAACAAGTCCAGGAAAAACCTAGAAAAGAGGGCGTTGGGCAAACATTGATTTGTACAGTGCCCTCCATTAATATTGGCACCTTTGGTAAATATGAGCAAAGAAGGCTGTGAACATTTTTCTTTATTGTTTAATCTTTTGATCTTTTGTTTAAAAAATTCACAAAAATACTCCGCTCTCATGGATATCAAACAATAGCAAACACAACAGGTTTATCAAAAAAATATATCTTATATATGTTAAATAGGTGTGTAACAATTATTGGCACCCTTTTAGTCAATACTTTGTTCTACCTCCCTTTGCCAAGATATCAGCACTGAGTCTTCTCCTATAATGCCTGATGAGGTTGGAGAATACATGGCAAGGGATCTGAGACCATTCCTCTGTACAGAATCTCTCCAGATCCTTCACATTTCGAGGTCCATGCTGGTGGACTCTCCTCTTCAGTTCACCCCACAGGTTTTCTATGGGTTTCAAGTCAGGGGACTGGGATGGCCATGGCAGGACCTTGATTTTGTGGTCAGTAAACCATTTTTGTGTTGATTTTGATGTATGTTTTGGATCATTGTCCTGCTGGAAGATCCAACCATGGCCCATTTTAAGCTTTCTGGCAGAGGCAGTCAGGTTTTCATTTAATATTTGTTGATATTTCATAGAGTCCATGATGCCATGTGTCCTAACAAAATGTCCAGGTCCTCTGGCAGAAAAACAGCTCCAAAACATTAAAGAGCCACCACCATATTTAACCGTGGGCATGAGGTACTTTTTCCATATGGCTACCTCTCTGTGTGCACCAAAACCACCTCTGATGTTTAAACGCTATCTGACCATAGAACCCGATCCCATTTGAAGTTCCAGTAGTGTCTGGCAAACTGAAGAAGCTTGGATAAACCTGCATTGTGTTTGTAATTGTTTGATATCCATGAGAGCAGAGTATTTTTGTGAATTATTTGAATAAAATATGAAAATGTTAAACAAGAAAGAAAAATTTTCACAGCCTTCTTTGCTCATATTTACCAAGGGTGCCAATATTAGTGGAGGGCACTGTAGGTCATTCAAACCTTTATCTCTAAATGACTTTAAATGGGAAAAATATGAATGGCAAACTGTAAAATGTTTCTCTCAGGTTATACTGTAATAATTATTTTTCCATAGGGATATGCTCTGTGGTATTTGAGACCCGACTCGGTTGTCTGAATGAAGTGATCCCTGAGGAAACACAGAAGTTCATCTTTTCTGTGGGAGAAATGTTCCGCCTTTCCCCCATCATTGTCCTTTTCCCGAAGTCTCTGTGGCCGTACATGCCCTCTTGGAAGCACTTTGTAGCTGTATGGGATCACCTTTTCAAAGTTGGTAAGTCACAGGCCAAGATGACCACACCATTGTAAAATAAGCACATCAGCACATCATCAGAAACTTCCTATGATTGGATATCATGCAGCTCAAAATTTGTTTTTCTCACTACGGAGTTCTTTTACTCTGTGTTCATAAGGAAAAAATAGTAAAAAAAAAAAAGAAGAATTCTAAATGAGTTGTAACAATGACTTTGCCAAGCATTTATATCATAAGCATTTTTTTTTTTTTTTACACATTTTGTGCTTTTTAGCTGGTGAGCTAGTCCAGAAGAAGGTGGCAGAGATTCAGGAAAAGGTGAAGCAGAGACTGCCAATAGATGGTGAGTACCTGACTCACCTGCTGATCAGTGAGCAGATGACACCCACCGAGGTGCTGGGAAGCATCACTGAACTGCTGCTGGCTGGGGTCGACACTGTAAGCAGTGACTTTTTTTTCAATATCTTTTGACACTATGAGGATTTCTGAACTATACTAAATTTGGACACAGCTATCAGAGCACCAGCATTTTTGTATGCCAATATTTTTATACTCTCCAGACATCCAACACTATTTCCTGGGCTTTGTACCATTTGGCTCGAGATCCAGAGGCCCAGCAGAGGCTCTACAATGAAGTAATCAGTATTTGCCCAGGTGACAAGATGACTTCCAGTGAAGACATCAGCAAGATGCCTTGGCTGAAGGCTGTGGTTAGAGAGACACTTCGGTGAGGCACTGTTTTACTCTTGTGCTATATCAAGATTTAACAAGTACAGTCTTGTCATTTTTTATGACTTTTTCTTTAGGTTATACCCTGTGGTGCCAGGGAATGCTCGAATCACTGCTGAAAAAGAAATAGTGGTGGGAGGTCACCTCTTCCCTAAAAATGTAAGCATTATTCCACAGTGCTGTTGAATTCTCATATCTGATCGGACAGAAGGTGTTGATTCGTTTTCTGTGACAGCATGACATCTGACATTAGTGCTAGTCCTTGTACTTTAACATTTCTATAGTAGCAGCTCATTTACTGGGATTTGTATGGCAGACACGCCACATAATCTAAGCTTAATAAAACAGATCTAAACCATGCTGTTATTTAACAAAGGCATGCATTTATGGAAAGAATCTTGGGTGTCCGTGCATTCCAAGTAAGTTTTCTGCCATGGTAAAGTCTTCAGAATGGAGGGCATTTCTCTCTGTGGTTTCTTGGTAATAAGACAAGCTGCATGCTTTTGTTTTATTAACTTCAAGAAAGAAAAAAAAAGAGTCTGATGAGGGATCTATTGTAAATAGCTTTTATAATGTTACTTATAGCAGGTACTGACATGTCATGTTTTTCCACAACATTAAATGTAAGTATAATTATTAATAAATAAATTATTGTAACTGTGGGCAAATTGTTGTCGTATAAGAGGAGGAAAACCCTTGGGGACATGCTGTTATGGGAAAATAATCAACTTCAGGGTGGAACAGTAATTTTGCATCATGCCAGGAGGCATCACATCACCCCAACATTAATTATTTTCCATTAACAGCAGCACACTCTGTCATGTTTTATCATAATTGACATGATTTCTACAACCCCAATTCCGGAAAAGTTGGGACAGTATGGAAAATGCAAAAAAAAAAAAAAAAGAGTCATTTGAAAATTCACTTAATTATTAACTTCATTATTAACACATTATTTGATGTTTTACTTTGTGAATTTAGTTTATTTTTGAAAATATACACTCATTTCAAATCTGATGACTGCAAAACACTCCAAAAAAGTTGAGACAGTCGACTGTTTACCACTGTGTAGCATCACCTTTTCTTTTAATTACACTTATTAAGCGTTTGAGCGCTGAGTTCAGATACCGGTTGGTTAAGTTTAGCAAGTGGAATTTTCTCCCATCTGTTCATTTCTTCAGCTGTGCAACTGTACGGGGCAACTGTACGCATTCTCAATGGGAGACAGGTCAGGACATGCTAGCACCTGCACTCTGCTTATGCAACCATGAACTTGTAATCCAGGCAGAATGTGGTTTAGGCGTTGTCCTGCTCTGGATGGCGGCATATGTTGCTAAAAATGTATACATATCTTTCTGCATTAATGGTGTCCCATGCCATGGGCACTGACACACCCCCATACAATGACAGACGCTGGCTTTTGGACCTGACGCTGATAACAGCTTGGATGGTCCTTTTCCTCTTTGGCCCGGAGAACACGACGGCTGTTTTGTCCAAAAACTATTTGAAATGTTGTCTTGCTGGACCACAAAACACGATTCCACTGTGCTACTGTCCATCTCAGATGAGGCTGAGTCGAGAGAAGTCAGCAGTGCTTCTGGACAGTGTTGATGTATGGCTTCTGCTTTGCATAGTAAAACCTTATCTTGCATTTGTGGATGCAGCGGCGAATGGTGTTTTGCCTGACAAAGGTTTACCAAAGTATTCCCAAGCCCATGTCAGGATATCCATTACAGACTCATGACTGTGATTAAGACAGTGATGTTTGAGGGATTCGGAGATCACGCGCATGAAGTGGTTTTCAGTCTTGCCCTTTACGCACCGAGATTTGACCGGATTATTTGAATCTTTTAATTATATTGTGCACTGTAGGAAGTGAAATGCCCAAAATCCTACCGCTTTGTCTTTGGGAAATGTTGTTCTCAAAGTGTTGGATTATTTACCGACGCATCTGTTGGCTGATTGGTGAGCCTCGACCTATCCTTGCTCTTGAAGGACTAAGCCTTTTTTGGAGGCTCCTTATATACTATGATTAGACGATTGCCTCAACTGTTTCGCATCACCTTCTTATTTCAACTCCTCACATCGCTATTAGTCCTAAATTGCTCCGTCCCAACTTTTTTGGAAAGTGTTGCATGCATAAATTTCAAAATAAACGTTTATCTTCAAAAACCTACGCAGTTGATTAGGTAAAACATCAAATACCCTGTCTTTATATTTTTTTGTTTGTTTAAATACAAGTCAAAGAACATTTACAAATCACTCCTCTTTGTTTTTATTAGCATTTTCCATACTCTCCCAACTTTTTCGGAATTGGGGGTAGATAAAACAAGCCTTTATGAACCATATGCAGTGGAGGAAAAAAATGGGTAAAATTAGTTTTAGTAAATGTAATGCCTTCCTATTCCTTATTGTAATTATTTGCATACCAGTACTGTACTGAGATAATAATGCATACTGTAATATATACAGTTTAGTTATACTAAATCATCTGCTCACTCATAAAGCATTTTCTCTTTCCAAGACTCTATTCCACTTGTGCCACTATGCAGTGTCCTATGATGAGAACATATTCCCAGAGGCACACACTTTTTCACCACAGCGCTGGATGAGGGATGAGAAGCAGTTAAACCTGCACCCATTTGGCTCTGTTCCTTTTGGATTCGGCACCCGCGCATGCTTGGGAAGAAGAGTAGCTGAGCTGGAAATGTATCTCATCCTGTCCCAGGTAAAATCATAAATCCCATTCCTTCTGCATTACCTGTCTGCACTTTGTCCCTTTTCATTAATTTTCCACCTTTTGATGTCATTTCTCCTGATGTCCTTCCTAGCTACTGAGTAATGAAGGTGGTGGAGTGAGTAGAGATAAGATTTTGTGGCAGATAATGAGAGATTTGTCAACATCTGTACATTAATCTGTAAATTAATGTCAGTTTATATTCAATCATTAATACACTGTTCACTGTGTACTGCTCTCATAGTGTCGGTTATATAGCACTAACCAGTGAAATGTGAATGGTTCTCAAAGCAATATTTATAGTATGATTTTATAATTTAGCTCTGTTTTTTTGTGCAGTTCAGTTGAATTCAGGAAATCTAGATCTCATGGAAGATAAATGTGGCCTTCTATGTAAATAACATTGCACTGCTGGGTCACATGGTCACAATGCTGTCAAATAACTGTGATTTCACTTTAATGTTCCGGTAAATAGGGAACATTAACCATCCAATAAACTTTCACCTTTTTTTCCTAAGTACACCTCTCTTGTTTGTTTGTTTTATTTGGGTTGGTTTTGTTTTTTTTGGACGAACAATACACACTCATCAGTTCTACAGTGTGTCTAGATTAACTCTAGTTTAGCTCATGAAGAACTTCAATACTGCAAGCTTGGGTTGTGACTAACATGTAGATAAATTGAAATTTACTTTCCTTTTTCAGTTAATTAAACACTATGAAGTGCGACCAGATCCCTCAGGAAAGACTGTGAAGCCGATCACAAGAACTCTGCTGGTCCCAGCCACATCGATTGACCTTCAGTTTATTGACCGGCAAGTCAGGCAGAAGAACCCAGCCAAAGCTGCTGCCTGATAATATACAGGGAACCCTCCTGAAACTATCAACAAACTATTTTGGAGCAGTATTTTACACGGTTGTATTTTACTTAATGTGTCTTCTAATGCCTGGCTTTTACAAACAATTATTTTATTAGTCATAGACCAAAAGGTGTAGGTCTGTACACTGAAATATTGGTGTATAAGGTATTAGATTAGTATAATGAAATGAATGCACTGCAAACTGGGTGTAATTTTATTATTTAAATAGCATAAGATTTTAACTGGATTTTAATCTGATTTGTTTAACAGTTGGAAGTGCTAGTTCAACATTTCTTTGCCATAATTATGGGTTGAAAAATAACTTTGCTCTGGATTCCATCTTAGTGGATACAATGGTGCCACCATAAGATCTAACATGGAGATACAATCCGTACAGGAGGAAATGCTAAAAGCAAGCATGCACACTCATTTTCTTTTTATATCTATGAACTGCTCGTTGTAACTAAATGCTCAATGATGTTTTGTACAACAAAAAAATTTCTGTAATATATTTCTGTAAATTGTAAGAAATATTTAATCAGTGCCATTTAATCAGTATGATCAACACTGAGGAACATTTGGGCTCTGGTGGTTGTATTAAAAAAAATGCTTTTAAAAACACTTACTTAGCCAAATAAGTACCAGTGGTCCATCTGTGTAAGGTTGGTGCCAACAAGCATGCAGCCTTTTGCAGTGCCTTTAATAGAAATGTGCCAGATTCCAATATTTTTGTATGATTTTGTGATTGTACAGTGCATCCAGAAAGTATTCACAGCGCTTCACTTTTTTCCACATTTTATGTTACAGCCATTCCAAAATGGATTAAATTCATTATTTTCCTCAAAATTCTACAAACAATACCCCATAATGACAACGTGAAAGAAGTTTGTTTGAAATCTTTGCAAATTTATTAAAAATAAAAAACAAAAAAAAAGCACATGTACATAAGTATTCACAGCCTTTGCTCAATACCTTGTTGTAGCACCTTTGGCACCAATTACAGCCTCAAGTCTTTAAGAGAATGATGCTACAAGCTTGGCACACCTATTTTTGGGCAGTTTCTCCCATTCTTCTTCGCAGGACCTCTCAAGCTCCATCAGGTTGGATGGGGAGCGTCGGTGCACAGCAATTTTCAAATCTCTCCAGAGATGTTCAATCGGGTTCAAGTCTGGGCTCTGGCTGGGCCACTCAAGGACATTCACAGAGTTGTCCTGTAGCCACTCTTTCGTTATCTTGGCTGTGTGCTTAGGGTCGTTGTCCTGCTGGAAGATGAACCTTCGCCCCAGTCTGAGGTCCAGAGCACTCTGGAGCAGGTTTTCAATAAAGGATGTCTCTGTACATTGCTGCATTCATCTTTTCCTCGATCCCGACTAGTCTCCCAGTTCCTGCCGCTGAAAAACATCCCCACAGCATGATGCTGCCACCACCATGCTTCACTGTAGGGATGGTATTGGCCAGGTGATGAGTGGTGCCTGGTTTCCTCCGGACATGATGCTTGCCAGTCAGGCCAAAGAGTTCAATCTTTGTTCAGTCTTTGGTCTGAGAGTCCTTCAGGTGCCTTTTGGCAAACTCCAGGCGGGTTGTCATGTGCCTTTCACTGAGGAGTGGCTTCCATCTGGCCACTCTACCATATAGGCCTGATTGATGGAGTTCTGCATAGATGGTTGTTCTTCTGGAAGGTTCTCCTTCAGAGACACGCTGGAGCTCTGTCAGAGTGACCTTCGGGTTTTTGGTCACCTCCCTGACTAAGGCTCTTCTCCCCCGATCGCTCAGTTTGGCCGGGCGGCCAGCTCTAGGAAGAGTCCTGGTGGTTCCAAACTTCTTCCATTTACGGATGATGGAGGCCACTGTGCTCATTGGGACCTTCAATGCTGCAGAAATGTTTCTGTACCCTTCCCCAGATCTGTGCCTCGATACAATCCTGTCTCGGAGGTCTCCAGACAATTCCTTGGACTCCATGGCTTGGTTTGTGCTCTGACATGCATTGTTAATTGTGGGACAGGTGTGTGCCTTTCCAATTCATGTCCAATCAACTGATTTTACCACAGGTGGACTCCAGTCAAGTTGTAGAAACATCTCAAGGATGATCAGTGGAAACAGGATGCACCTGAGCTCAATTCTGAGTGTCATGGCAAAGGCTTTGAATACTTATGTACATGTGCCTTTTTTTGTTTTTTATTTTTAATAAATTTGCAAAGATTTCAAACAAGCTTCTTTCACGTTGTCATTATGGGGTATTGTTTGTAGAATTTTGAGGAAAATAATGAATTTAATCCATTTTGGAATAAGACTGTAACATAACAAAATGTGGGAAAAGTGAAGCGCTGTGAATGCTTTCCGGATGTACTTTATATGTGGTTTGACAGATACCTGCTATAGTCCTTTCAGAGGAATTATTGTGTGTTCTATTCTAGGATAATTGTGTTCAGTTCATCTAGTTAGCTAAGGTGATTTATTCACAGTGTTAAAAGAATGTTTGTGTCTTGGATTGATGTAAACAAGTAATGTAGATAGGATCTTAAACTGATGTGAATAAATTGTCTTTCACAACAAAATGTGGTTTTGAAAAGTACCTGCCTGAGTTCATTGGCATCCCTACCAATAATCATCAGTGTATCCTCAGTGGATTGGCAACATCAGTGTATATCAATAAAGGAATGGTAAAAAAACAAAAACAAAACACAATACTGTGTGTAGGTATTAAAATACGTGCATATTAAATACTTGGGTACATCATACATGCTCATCAACATCAATTTGGGATTCTGTAACACAAATTCTCAGTTCAAACCCAAAGGCATTTGTCCATATTTTGTAGCTAACAACTAACCAACACTCTTTTTTTGCTCTTTTACAGCTTTTCAAGACACATTAACTCAAATTGACTTACATCTGTCAAATGTTTAAATGATTTTAATAAATGTCACCTGAATTTTATGCAATTGTTTGTTTATTTTGTGAGCATTTTAGTAGAATTTTAGCATACAAACAAGTTGCATTTTGAGATATATATAGGGAAAAAAAGTATAAACACATCTGTGTTATTTGTGTTATTTTTAACTCATATTTGTGTGGAAATGTTTAACATACATCATGTGTTAAATGTACTAACACACTGTTGGTAATGTACTAACACACTGTACAAACGTACTAACACACTGGACACACAATGTGTTGTCCTTAACTAGACATACAGGTGTGTTCAAAATTTAACACATGGTTGAGTGAAGGTTTGTATCAATATATTTACCCATAAAACCATTACTGTACACTAGAAAAACAAAAATGTGCGATAACTGTCCAGTGTACATGATGCACCGCACTGTTCGTTCGCGTTGGCTTACTTATGTGTAATGCCCACTGGATTGTAAATTGGTTACTCAGTTTTTTGGGGGGTTGTTTTCATCTTAAATATATGACTTATTTGAGTTGTTTACTTCAAAGTCTATATATAAACACCACTTTAGCAGCTCTAGCAATACATTTCTGAACACCTTCTTGTGTATAAATAAAGGAGATACCATGTTGACATATTTGTTTATAATTAATGTGGTATATTTGACTTTTTCAAAGGGTAGAAATAACCCTGAAAATATTAACCCATTTATGAAATAAAATAAACCCAGCGTTTTTGTAAAAAAAAAAAAATTAAACCATCCTTTGGGCTGAAAAACAACTAATTTACTGGGCTAAAATTAACAGCACAACTTTGGTTTAGATTAACCCAAAATGTGTTCTGTTCTATATTTACCCAGCTGTTGGGTTAAAAATAACCCAATTTGGGCTGTTTTTAACCCAGTGTTTTTTAGAGTGTACATGTATAACTGTAGTTCTGTCACAAATTGAGCATGTGATGTAATATTTGCAATAAATACCATGATTGTGTCCATCTTTCCCTGGAACCTTCTGCCCCCAAGTTTCTATCAGATTAGTGTTGGTTATTGCTGGTAACACAGGGGCACTCTGGAATAATCTAGCAAGCAAATTCACGCAAAAGCAAACTTATCTCTAAGGCATAACGTTCCCCTACTCTTCTCACTGAGGTGATAATCAGGAAAAAAGTAGTCATTAGAGACTGCACATATTAGATCAGGCATCTTGCACGGGCTGATAAGGAGAGTCTTTAGGGGACTCCAGCACAATGAGTGAGATACCACACAATGGACTGTTGGGAGAACATGGTGGATGAAGGCACTTTGCTCCATTTAGAAAGTTGTGATATGTTTTTGTGCCACCAGCAAAATGCCATCCACAGTTCTGTGAAATAGATTAGACAGCAGGGCATTGGAAAATACTCTGAACAAACAAAACAGCAGGAGAACCCGATGAGGGATAAATGGAGGGAAATCAGCCTTAACATTGTGAGCATTGTGAGAATCCAGCTCAGTAGTAATGGCCATAGTATGGTGAGGGAGGATCAATCAACATAAGTTAGTTGTGTATTATTAAAGGGGACGAATACTTTAGGGAGAACCTGGCAGGGAGAGTCAGGGATGTATACCACCTTTCAGCAACAACACAGATCAAGTTCATAGATATAACTAGCAAAAAGCTCAATAAGGCTCTCAATGCTACTGAAGCAAAGCCAATTTGATGGTGGTTCCTATGGCATATCTCACTTTGTGACTTTGCTGAAGGTCTTGGCATGTGGGAACTAATGCACAAGAAGGTATCCAGGTGATATTCATTGCCCCTGACCATGCCTGTGGGTGTGTGTGGGTGTGGGGTGATATTGGCGGAGTGGGGAGTGGGAGGTCATGACACTTCACAAGGGCCTTAAAAAGTATTCAATTTGATTTTTTAAATTTAAGGCCATAAAAAGTCTTAATTATTTTTTTTACTTATGAGAGGTCTTAAATTTTAGATGACAGTTTGACTTTTTTGATTTTGCATCTACTACACTGGGCCAGATTATCCAATGGGCATCATGGGCACGGGCCCTGGGGCCCATACGCACTTGGAGCCCAAGCGAAAGGAAGAATTTTTTTATTAATTAATTTATTTATTTATTTATTTATTTACATTGCCTAAGACAGCAGGCAATGTGTGTTTGGGCCACACAAGATTAGAAAAAAAGTGCTCCATTTACCGTCTACAGTGGTGTAGTCTGTAGGGAAGGTGGCGCCTGAAAATAGCCTTTAATGTGTTCCACCCGAGTTGAACTCGCTCTTCTCCCTTTTTCACCACATATAAGATCGGAAAGACATTTATTTTCAATAAAAATGAAGAAATATTTTAAAAGTGGAAATAAAGTGCCTAACAACTGTTTAATAATCAAGTGTTTATCGGTTAGGGGTAGGTGTAGGGAGTTCTTTATTATCCCAATAAGGTGGCATGCATTTAATATACATTTACATTTATTCATTTAGCAGATACTTTTATCCAAAGTGACTTACAAATGAGGAAATACAAGCAAAACGATATATCAAGCAGAGAACGATACAAGTAGTGCTACCATACAAGATCTTTTAACTGAGTTCTAGAAAAGCAAAGTATACAGAGTAGAGGTGTAAGAGTCAGAGTAAGGTTTTTTTTTTAATGAATTAATAATTTTTTGTACAATAATGTGGGGTTGGCATTTTATGAGTTGGTTAGGTGTTCACAGAAAAGGTGGGTCTTTAGCTGTTTTTTGAAGATATTAACAGATTCTGCGGTCCGGATTGAGGTTGGAAGTTCATTCCACCTCTGAGGAACAGTTAGTGTGAAGGTTCTGGAAAGGGACCTTGAGCCACGCTGAGTAGGTATTACTAAGTGTCAGACGCTAATCGATCGCAGATTGCGTGAGGGAACGTAAGCCTTCAGGAGAGAGTTGAGGTAGGAGGGTGCTGTTCCAGACAAGGTCTTGTACGTGAGCATCAAGGTCTTGCGTTTGATACGGGCGGCTACGGGAAGCCAGTGGAGGGAGATGAAGAGGGGTGTAACATGGGTCCTTTTGAGCTGGTTGAAGATGAGGCGTGCTGCTGCATTCTGAATCATTTGAAGGGGTTTGATGGAGCTGGCTGGGAGGCCTGAGAGTAGTGAGTTGCAGTAGTCCAGTTTTGAGATAAGAGCCTGGACTAGTATCTGTGTAGCCTGTTCGATGAGGAAGGGTGGGATTTTCTTGATGTTGTACAGGATGAACCTACAGGACCGTGCAGTTGTTGAGATGTGATCTGTAAAGGTCAAGCTGTCATCAAGAATCACCCCAAGGTTCCTGGCTGTCCTGGTTGGCTTGAGTGTGGTTGAGCTGAGCTGTACAGTGAGATTGTGGTTGATTGAGGGACAGGCTGGGATGACGAGAAGCTCGGATTTTGCCAAGTTGAGCTTAAGGTTGTGTTCCCTCATCCAGAACGAGATGTCAGACAGGCAAGCAGAGATTCAAAATATGAACAAGTTATGTTCAAAAAAAATTTTTTAGGTTGAGCTCTCAAAAAATGAGCTTTCTGTAAGATTTTGTTTGGGCGCAGCACCAGACTTATCCACTAGATGACATCCAGGCTCCATTTGTGACCACATAAGGACTCTTCCATTTCCACATACAGTTGCAATCAAAATTTTTCAACCCCCATTGCAAATCAGGTTTATTGTCAAAATGTACAGACTTTCAGCTGTTTGCAATGAACAAATCAAACAAAAGAAATTGAAATACCTCTGCCTCTGGATGGAGCTCAAATCTTCTTTAATTCCAGACTGCTGGGACTACGGCTGCTCTTAACACCATACAGACTTCATATAAATCCATAATGAACTTTTTCACAATATCTGTTGTTACCCAGATGAGGATGGGTTCCCTTCTGAGTCGGGTTCCTCTCAAGGTTTCTTCCTCTTAAAACATCTTAGGGAGTTTTTCCTTGCCACCGTCGCCACTCAGTGGCTTGCTCAGTTGGGATAAATTCGCACCTTTAATATCTGTATACCATGTTGATATTTCTGTAAAGCTGCTTTGAGACAATGTCTATTGTAAAAAGCGCTATACAAATAAAATTGAATTGAATTGAATTGAAATACTTGGGGCAGTGGTTAAAGGCTCTGGGTTACTGCTCAAAAGGTTAGGAGTTCAAGCCCCACCACTGTTGAGCCCTTGAGCAAGGCCCTTAACCCTCAATTGCTCAGTTGTATAAATGAAATAAATGTAAATTGCTCTGGATAAGGGCATCTGCCAAATGCCATGAATGTAAATGTAAATAGTTCAACATAACAAATACTTCAAGTGGTTTCCCCAAATTCAACTGAAAATGCAACTAATAATGATAAGTGCCTCATCTAGAAGTTTGTACAGGATAAGCAGATGTCAAGTCTAACAGCTGGTAAATAATACTTAGGAATAAAAAATTAGTTGACAATTCAAAGTACATTTTATTTCTTATAAGCTCTATTGTATTGGCCTATTTTAATAGTCCATGTACAATGCAGGTAATTCATTATACCTCATTGAAGTTTAAGGCAAAATGAGCAGGATTTGTAATTTCCGGTGTTTAAGATAACATTCAAAACTGGCCCTTCCTCTTTTGTGCACCTGGTCTCTACATTTTCACACCCTATGTGATCTTATTGGCTGGGGGTAACAGACACACTATATAAAAACATTCAGAAAACATCTAGAACTCAGCAAAATAAGAAAATACAGGCAGAGGGCAGAGTTTCTAGAGATACAGACACCACACACACTTCTAGTCGGTCATGATTGAGAGAGATTGTTTTTGTATAAGTCTGTACATTGTATTTTTGGAAAGTCCTACTCATTCTTCAAGGACTTCAGTCCCACAAAACCAAACTCCAGAGTTGACATGTTTTTGCATCAGCACATGAGCACCTCATCACTTTAGCTCTGGGTTTTTGTGAAAAAGCTGCTGATTCTCTCCCATGGCCAAGCAGCTGTTGAACATGGGTTTTCAGTCAACAAACAGGTGGAAACATGTAACATGGATGAAGACACAGTTGTTCCCAAAGACTTATCTGTGACCACATGAGAGTGCATGGTGGAGTGACCCATGTACCTCTTACAAAAGAGTTACTAAACTACTGTGCAACTGTACAGACCAGGTACAGAATGCACCTGGATGAGGAAAAAAGGAAAAAGACAAAGGATGAGAAGATCACCAAAAGAAAAATGGCTGAAGATGAACTTGAAGTTCTATGGAAGAAAAGAAAAACCATCCACAGTTTATGTGAGACTCTAGAAAAAGATGTAGAAAAAGCTGAGAGTACAACAGGGACAAAGATGGCTGAACTGATTACAAAGTCTAACACACCGAGAAGACGCTGCAAGGAGAAGAGAGAGGAGCTACATGACTTGGTTAAGGAAATTGAGAGAAAGGCTTCTGAGCTACGAGAAATATAATGCTGATATGAATCTGTTTTGATGTTATTAACTGTATTGAATAAAAATGGGTACATATGTTAAACCTGTGTTAATGGCTGTTTGTTCAGCTCTGCAGAAATTTTGAAAATTTTTATTTGTTTGGGTCTTAAAAAGGTCTTAAAAAGTCTTACATTTGATTTTACAACGTGTGCAGCAACCCTGCAAGGTACAAGAGGAATACACACACTATTACAAATTCAGAACCATTCAGAACCTAAAAACACAGGGTTTCCCATTCAGAAAAGGTTCTGAATTTGGAGAGCCCTATTTGGAGAGCAATAACTGTTTACTATCCAAACAGCCATAGAGAAAACCTTTTTTTTTTTTTTTTTTCAAAGAATGTAGGAACCTCAAACTATAGAAAAGTATTGCAAGGATGAGAATCTGTGATGCACAAGTGGGGAAAGAGAGCAGAGTCACAGAGTGGTCACATCCCTTAACCATGCTGCTGTAGGTACTGATGGATCTGTATTTCAGGTCAGTTTGTGACAAACCTTTATTTTTGTATCATATACTTAACTTGTGTTTGCTTCGAACGTCTATGAACTCATACTTCTTGTTCCACCATGAGGCTGACACACCACAGGACTTCTTTTGGAAAACATCTTGTAAAAGTCTTACAGAAACATAGGTCTATTGCTCAAGTGTAATGGACAGATGAAGATTTAATGATTTTGCTCTGCTTAGTCAGAAAGAATGACATGTACAGTAAATGACAACTCACTTCCTCTCTAAAGGCTCTCTCCCTCTTCTTTCCCTTCTCTTTTCTGTAACTGCTTCTCTAGAACTTTCTGTTACAATGCTTGGTGCAAACTTCACTTCTGTCTCAGAATAAACTCTGATTTATGACTTCAATTTAAGTCTCATGCCTCTATGCCTTATGTTTGACACTAGTTTTGACCTCAACTAATCTGACAAAATGAAAGGATATTACAAATAGTTACATTGAATAGAACTTCAAACCAACAAATAATACATATACCTAAAGATAATAATGAAAAACACTATACCTAACACTATGAAAACACTGACACTAAATCTAGCTAATAAAAAGCAGAAAATAAATGACCACTGTATAAACGAAGAAGATAGAGTAGTAGCATTATCTTCACAAACCATCACTAATAAGCAGCAAAAGGAAGTGGTGCATGTTTATATTCTGTACTAGGAGCTGTGGTTGTTTTAAGAGCCAAGCCTCAGAGCCAAGGCATGCAGCTACTTCAGTCAAACACTTGAAAGGTCACCACCCTCTTATATAGAAAGGGGTAAATAGTAATGGTAAATTCCTCCTGTAAATCCCTCCTGTTGTGTCACAAATTGGGGCAGAGCTACAGGCTCAAATAAACTGATTTTTCCACCTGTAGAGAGAGTGCAAGTCTTGATTTGATCATTTATTGGCTTGCGGTATGCTTTAAGCCTGCCTCCACCTAGGGTCACTAATAGAAATTATGCTGGTTGAATGAAACAAAGGGTTAGAGCAGGGGTGTCAAACTCATTTTAAGAAACAACCCACATTACACTTAGTCCAATGTCAGGAGGACTGGACAAAACAAATTGTTTAGTGACCGATAATATCAGCATAAATGTGTTCATTTACTGTGTGTATTATCTTTTCATTTATCAACTTTTATATGAGCGTTACTGTACATTCTCAATCCACAACCAGATTGAATGTGTATTCCCTATAAAGCATACAAACAAACTCCAAATTATTACCAAGAAAATAAATTTTCCAAATTATGGTTTTATCTTATGGTGTCTTGCATACTAAGTGTGCACCTTCCTTGACCTTTTCTGCATTTTGCAGTGTTACAACCTCAACTACCATGGACCTAATTGGGATTATATATGAAACGGACTTAATTTTGAAAAAAAAAAAAAAAAAGCCATTAATTAGGATTCTATGTCCATTTTTTTAGCTTGTTAATGAAGAATTACATACAGTATCTTTAGCATATTTTGTCAGTAACTGAGTTTATGACTCATTTTTGATCATGACTCATGATTTCTTGCTCTATTTTGCCCTCTAGTGGAATAACAGAGACTAGCTATCAAACCTTTCAGTTCAATTCACAAAATGAATTAAAATAAAAATACGGATTATAAATTCATTTGGTAAAGCAGGTTAGAAGCAGCAGGATGTGGGTATGACACCACTGATTTAGAGGGTGATGTTCGAGCACAACTGTCAATTCATATTAAACCAGTCTCTTTAATCTCTCATAGACATTAGCAAATAATTTGACTGGTGCAAAAAAATTAAATAAAAAATGAGCTAACTTTTCATTTATAATGATATTCTTGCAAGGATGCAATAATCAATGAAAAAATGAGCAATACAAATACAATGATTGGCCATAACATTAAAATCACCTGATTAATATTGCGTAGGTCCCCTTTGTGCTGCCAAAACAGCACTGATCCATCAAGGCGTGGACTGCACAAGACCTCTGAAGGTGTGCTGTGGTATCTGGCACCAAGATGTTAGCAGCAGATCCTGTAAGCAAGTCCTGTAAGTTGCAAGGTGGGGCCTCCATGTACCAGACTTGTACGTCCAGTACATCCCACAGATGCTCGATCGGATAGAGCCAACACCTTGAACACTTTGTCATGTTCCTCAAACCATTCCTGATCAATCTTTGCAGTGTAGCAGGACACATTATCCTGCTGAAAGAGCCCACTGCCATTAGTGTATACTGTTGCCATAAAGGGGTGTACTTGGTCTGCAACATTGTTTAGGTAGGTGGTAGGTGTTACTTTAAAATAACATCTATATGACTTGCAGGACCAAGGTTTCCCAGCAGAACACTGCCCAGAGCATCACATTGCCTCACCCGGCTTGCTTTCTTCCCATAGCACATCCTGGACCACTTTTGGTAGGTACAAACCAGTGCAAACCAGGAGCACCCAACAAGACCTGCCATTTTGGAGACCCAGTCGTCTAGCCCAGTGGTTTTCAAAGTGGGGGCCGCCAGGGGGCCTCAACAATTTGGCCAGGCTTGACAAACTGTTTGTGTGTGTGTGTGTGTGTGTGGTTGTCTGAGAGTGAGAATTTAGTTTTCACACCAAATTTCGTCGCAATCTTCGCTCCCTTTCCCCTCACATTTCTCCTCCATTGTCACAACCTTACTTCCCTCTGATAGCCACCTCTCTTCACTTGACTTAAACACCACAATTGACATGCTATGTTCCACCCTAACATCTTCTCTTGACAGCATCTGCCCCCTAACCTCCAGACCTGCTCGCACATCACCCTCCAGCCCTTGGCTCTCAGAAGCTCTGCATAACAACCCGGCCAAACTAAGAGCATCTGAAAGGACATGGCGCAAATCTAACAACCCAACTGACCTAACCAATTACCAGACACTTCTCTCCTCTTTTTCCAATAGCATCTCCATTGCTACAGCCACATACTTTCAAGAGAAGATTGGTAGTTCTCCCAACACCCGCACTCTCTTCAAAACCTTTTCCTCTCTTCTCTGTCCCCCTCCTCCGCCTTCCCCTACCTCTCTCACTGCAGATGACTTTGCCACTTTCTTTTGCAACAAGGTTACATCAATCAGGAACCAGTTCTCAACCCCAGACATGTATAGACCGGCTCCTCCTCCATGTAACTCCCAACTGATTTCCTTCTCTCCCCTCTCAGAGACTGATGTCTCTAAACTCCTCCTCTCTAGCCATCCCACAACCTGTCCTCTTGACCCTATCCCTTCTCACCTTCTTCAGTCTATCTCTCCCACACTATTACCTGCACTCACACACATCTTTAACACATCCCTCTCTACTGGCACATACCCTACCTCATTTAAGCAGGCCCGGGTTACCCCACTGCTTAAAAAACCATCACTTAACCCTGCTGTAGTTGACAGCTACAGACCTGGACACCAAGCAGTCTGGCTTCAAGAGCAATCACTCCATGGAGACTGCTCTGCTTTCCGTCACTGAAGCCTTATGACTAGCTAGAGCAACCTCTAGATCATCTGTCCTCATCCTACTTGACCTCTCTGCTGCTTTTGACACTGTGAACCATCAGATCTTCCTTCAACTCTCTCCACCCTGGGCATCACTGGAACGGTTCTGCACTGGGTGGAATCCTATCTCTCTGACCGATCCTTCAAGGTATCATGGAGGGGAGGTATTTCTGAAACTCAGCAACTCACAACTGGTGTTCCACAGGGGTCAGTTCTGGGTCCACTCCTCTTTTCTATCTACACTACATCTCTAGGGTAGGTGATTGAGTCTCATGGCTTCTCATATCATTGCTATGCTGATGACACCCAACTCTATTTGTCCTTCCAGCCTGACGATCCATCCGTCTCTGCACGCATCTCTGATTTGCCTGTCAGACATCTCGGTCTGGATGAGGGAACATCGTCTTAAGCTCAACTTGGCAAAATCCGAGCTTCTCGTCATCCCAGCCTGTCCCTCAGTCAACCACAACCTCACTGTACAGCTCAGCTCAACCACACTCAAGCCAACCAGGACGGCCAGGAACCTTGGGGTGATTCTCAATGACAGCTTGACCTTTACAGACCACATCTCAACAACTTCACGGTCCTGTAGGTTCATCCTGTACAACATCAAGAAAATCCGACCTTACCTCATCGAACAGGCTTCACAGATACTAGTCCAGGCTCTTGTTATCTCAAAACTGGACTACTGCAATTCACTACTTTCGGGCCTCCCAGCCAGCTCCATCAAACCCCTTCAGATGATTCAGAATGCTGCAGCACGCCTCGTCTTCAACCAGCCCAAGAGAACCCATGTCGCACCCCTCTTCATCTCCATCCACTGGCTTCCTGTAGCTGCCTGCATCAAATTCAAGGGCTTGACATGCTATAAAATTGACATGCTTGAAATGACATGATATACAGTGAGGGAAAAAAGTATTTGATCCCCTGCTGATTTTGTACGTTTGCCCACTGACAAAGAAATGATCAGTCTATAATTTTAATGGTAGTTGTATTTGAACAGTGAGAGACAGAATAACAACAAAAAAATCCAGAAAAACGCATGTCAAAAATTTTATAAATTAATTTGCATTTTAATGAGGGAAAAAAGTATTTGACCCCCTCTCAATCAGAAAGATTTCTGGCTCCCAGGTGTCTTTTATACAGGTAACGAGCTGAGATTAGGAGCACACTCTTAAAGGGAGTGCTCCTAATATCAGTTTGTTACCTGTATAAAAGACACCTGTCCACAGAAGCAATCAATCAGTCATATTCCAAACTCTCCACCATGGCCAAGACCAAAGAGCTCTCCAAGGATGTCAGGGACAAGATTGTAGACCTACACAAGTCTGGAATGGGCTACAAGACCATTGCCAAGCAGCTTGGTGAGAAGGGGACAACAGTTGGTGCGATTATTCGCAAATGGAAGAAGCACAAAAGAACTGTCAATCTCCCTCGGCCTGGGGCTCCATGCAAGATCTCACCTCGTGGAGTTACATTGATCATGAGAACAGTGAGGAATCAGCCCAGAACTACACGGGAGGATCTTGTCAATGATCTCAAGGCAGCTGGGACCATAGTCACCAAGAAAACAATTGGTAACACACTACGCCGTGAAGGACTGAAATCCTGCAGCGCGCGCAAGGTCCGCTGCTCAAGAAAACACATATACATCCCTGTCTGAAGTTTGCCAATGAACATCTGAATGATTCTGAGGACAACTGGGTGAAAGCGTTGAGGTCAGATGAGACCAAAATGGAGCTCTTTGGCATCAACTCAACTCGCCGTGTTTGGAGGAGGAGGAATGCTGCCTATGACCCCTGGAACACCATCCCCACCGTCAAACATGGAGGTGGAAACATTATGCTTTGGGGTTTTTTTTCTGCTAAGGGGACAGGACAACTTCACCGCATCAAAAGGACGATGGACGGGGCCATGTACCGTCAAATCTTGGGTGAAAACCTCCTTCCCTCAGACAGGGCATTGAAAATGGGTCGTGGATGGATATTCCAGCATGACAATGACCCAAAACACATGGCCAAGGCAACAAAGGAGTGGCTCAAGAAGAAGCACATTAAGGTCCTGGAGTGACCTAGGCAGTCTCCAGACCTTAATCCCATAGAAAATCTGTGGAGAGAGCTGAAGGTTCGAGTTGCCAAACGTCAGCCTCGAAACCTTAATGATTTGGAGAAGATCTGCAAAGAGGAGTGGGACAAAATCCCTCCTGAGATGTGTGCAAACCTGGTGGACAACGACAAGAAACGTCTGACCTCTGTGATTGCCAACAAGGGTTTTTAAACCAAGTACTAAGTCATGTTTTGCAGAGGGGTCAAATACTTATTTCCCTCATTAAAATGCAAATCAATTTATAACATTTTTGATGTGCGTTTTTCTGGATTTTTTTGTTGTTATTCTGTCTCTCACTGTTCAAATAAATCTACCATTAAAGTTATAGACTGATCATTTCTTTGTCAGTGGGTAAACATACAAAATCAGCAGGGGATCAAATACTTTTTTCCCTCACTGTACTTCATTAACGTACAGCTTCAAGTTCAAGGCCTTGATGCTCACGTACAAGACCTTGTCAGGAACGGCACCCTCCTACCTCAACTCTCTCCTGAAGGCCTACGTTCCCTCTCGCAATCTGCGATCGATTAGCGACCGACGCTTAGTAGTTCCTACTCAGCGTGGCTCAAGGTCCCTTTCCAGAACCTTCACACTAACTGTTCCTCAGAGGTGGAATGAACTTCCAACCTCAATCCGGACCGCAGAATCTCTCACCATCTTCAAAAAAAACAGCTAAAGACCCACCTCTTCCGTGAACACCTAACCAACTCATAAAACAAAAAAAAAAATTTGCACTTACACCTCTACTCTGTGCACTTTGCTTCTTCTGCAACTCAATTAATGGATCTTGTATGGTAGCACTACTTGTATTGTTCTCTGCTTGATATATCGCTTTGCTTGTATTTTTCTCATTTGTAAGTCGCTTTGGATAAAAGCATCTGCTAAGTGAATAAATGTAATGTAAATTGTTGAGGCCCCCGGGCGTCCCCACTTTGAAAACCACTGTGTTAACCTACTGTATGTTTCCAATTGTAATTTCTCTGTCCCTCTGTTGTAAGATGTGTGTGTTCATTATGTTCAATTTACATATTGTTGCTGTTTTTCATGCAGCTGTAACTCATTACTTTGCATTGCTTGTATAACTGTCATTTGCATGTATTCAAATAACAAGTGAAAAAAAAAATTATAATAAAATGTGAAAGTTGGAGGTGGGAGTGGAATAACGGGCGTTTCCGATGCAAAGGGAATACAACCCTTTACTGCTTCTACTGATGGCTTTATGAGTGTAAAATATTTTATGACACCCAATGTGTAAAAGCTGAAACGACAAAACAGTTTGCGACGAACGAGTAAAACATTATCCAAAAGAAAGTAACGTTGTTTTTAAAGAGCAGGAGTTAAACTCTAGAGTAGTTTCTGCAGTGCTGAGGGACGGACTTGGACGCGTGGTAAGAAGAGCACAGAGTGCTACTGACAACACACACACACACACACACACAGAGAGAGAGAGAGAGAGACTGAGAGAGAGACTGAACACTTGGACAGACTATACAAATAACGGTAATTATGAGTTCTTTAAAGTAACAGCAACTCACGACGAACACATAATTGCAGTTTGTTGGATCTGGGGAATGCTAAAACTTGGTCAAATGTCGCATGTCGTGAATTTTATTGTTTTCAAGAAGAGAAAACTAAAACAAGACTCGGTGGAAGAGGTGTTCAGCCGTGCTTTCTGTGCGAAACATTTGTGGTAAAGATAACACTGCGAAGATAAGCAGCCTTTTTGGGGGACATTATTCGTATTTGTATGTGTTTGTTTGTTTGTTTGTTTGTTTGTTTGTTTTGCAGCGGGCTTTAATATTAGACACGGTTACCTCAGCTAAAGTCTGTGTAAAGTTAAACTTCGAGTTGAGATGTAGCCTAAGACAGAAGTCTCAGCTCAAAGACACGGGTAACATCTAAAAATACTCTCTCTAAAGTTACATCCCATTTGGTGGGTTCACTGTAGCAAACGGTCAAAACAGTTGAGTTGAGAATAATAATAATAATAATAATAATAATAATAATAATAATAATAATATGTATGTTTTTGTCACATAGTAATTCCATAGACCGGTATGCTTCCTTGTATACCAGGGTTATATGGTATTAATGCTAGATATCTCACTGTTGAATCGGTCTTTTCTGTAGACACGTTTGGAGTTCACTTTCTGGGTTTGTTTGTTTTCTTTTTTAGATAATAACATGGAGGAGAAACGACCGAAAAATAGACAGAAGTCACCAGTAAGATGTTCCATTTGTCTCACTGTCCTGCTGAAAACAAAACAAGACAATAGAAACCCTCAGAGAATTTGTAATGGTTTTAACGGTTATGATGAGAATTGTATTGGTTTTAAAAGAAACTGTAATGGTCCCTGTGGGTCTCCACTGGTAATTTGTTGCCTTCTGTTGGTGGCATGTTTAGTGGATACCATTAAGGACAATAGTAATGGTTTGCTGATGGTTTGTAATGGTATTTGTAGTGGAAAATATTAGATCGTCTGTGAGGACAGGTGTTACTACTACATGTCAAAAATGGTTCCCAGCAACTCAAGTACATTCAAATACCAGCAACATTTTCCTGACTGCAACAATTAAATGAGTAATGAAGTTGGTCGGGATGTTGTCCCAGTTGAGTGCGACATTGGGCTTGGTGTCAGTTTCAATAAGTGCTATGAAAAGAAATCTTCACTGACTGTTCATGTTGTCTGATATGAATTGTGTCTAATGATGAAGCGTCTTTATGTTCTTTCCTTACGCGCTTACAGAAAATATGTGGGACCAACTACCCACTGAGCATCTCCTTCATCGTAGTCAATGAGTTCTGTGAGAGATTCTCCTATTATGGCATGAAAGGTAATGAAAGAGCACAAACGTCCAGTGGTTTATACAAAACCATGTTATTTCGCTTTTACTATATGTTGTGCACGTAACATGAAATATTTTTGACATACAAAGGTACCATGACTTTCTTTTCTTCATAAAGCGGTGCTCACACTTTACTTCATCCATTACCTCCACTGGAGCAAGAACCTCTCCACTGCTATATACCACGCATTCTCTGGCCTATGCTACTTTACTCCTGTATTAGGGGCCATCATAGCAGACTCATGGCTGGGGAAGTTCAAGTAAGTTATAATGGCTACAATGCTCTTTTGCCTGGAACAATTCACTGTAAGAGAAAGCTGGGTTAAACCTGATAAGTATTGAAAATTTCTCTCTGTGCTGTGTTCACAGAACCATCATCTATCTGTCAATCGTGTATGTCATTGGTCATGTAATAAAGTCTATTGGTGCGATACCAGATGTAGGGGACAGCAGTTTACACATGTAAGTGTTTCGCTTGTGTGCATTCATAGTATTTGAGCTATGCATTTCCATGTGTGAGTGGTGTGTTTGCATTTTTTATGGTACTTTTTGTTTTTATCACAGAGGTCTGTCCATGTTTGGCCTCATCCTCATTGCTTTTGGGACAGGAGGAATCAAACCTTGTGTGTCAGCGTTTGGTGGGGACCAGTTTGAGGAAGAGCATGTGAGATAGTCAAGACATGTTTCACTATAGTCACAGTCATGCTACAGTTATTCAATTTCATTATCACTGAACTTGTTAGCTCACTACAATCACAATCACACGACAGTTAGTCAGTTACATTATTATTGAACTTGTTAGCTCAGTGGTCTGGTAAAGTACTTCTTTCCTAAATCAGATTGCTTTAATAATTGCATTTTCTTTGTGGTTTTCAGACAGATGAGAGAAGAAAGTTTTTCTCTATCTTCTATATGTCAATCAATGCTGGGAGTGTGCTTTCGACCCTCATCACGCCAATTCTAAGAGGTTAATCCTATAATGCTACAGATTTCTGCTGTGTTAAATCCTTACAAACCACGATAATGGTTTGCACTCAAAATGTGCAGTTACATTCCTTACACATAACTGCGGTTATACTGTAAATATAGGTTTAATTTTTTACAACACAGGTGACGTTCAGTGTTTTGGAGGTGATTGCTATGCTCTAGCCTTTGGAGTCCCTGCGGCTTTAATGATCATCGCTCTTGGTGAGTTTAACCACACATTCGGGTTCAGAGCAACTCAAAACTAGTAATGATCACTATTATGTATGTGATATTGCATATAGTTTCTGAGACCAGAAGCACTGCTGTGGAAAAACAGGTCAACACAGGAATCATATAGTATACATTTGCCTGTAACTCTTTGAATTGTAAAAGCTTTTTTTGGCAGTCTGTAAAATGTGCCTGTTAAACAGATCATATTAGTGAGCTTTAAGCTCGGTCAGCATTATGGATACCTTGTGAAAACGATGGCCTCATTACTCGGTCTGTGTAAACAACTTTGCAGAAATATTAAGCTTGTAAGGCAAGAGTGTCACAGTGGTGTTCTACTGTAGAGTGGTTTGGCAGATTTGCCTTCACACAAGCTACTCTAGGAACATTTTATAAACTTTCCAAATTTAAGTGCTGGTGTTTTTCAACGATTTATAGCTTAACTGTAAAAGGCAGCCTATAATGACCAGCTTTAGAGTACAGTAGGTATACTTAAACCAATTCCTGCTCACACATAAACAGTACTATGTACAGTGCATCCGGAAAGTATTCACAGCGCTTCACTTTTCCCACATTTTGTTATGTTACAGCCTTATTCCAAAATGGATTAAATTCATTATTTTCCTCAAAATTCTACAAACAATACCCCATAATGACAACATGAAAGAATTTTGTTTGAAATCTTTGCAAATTTATTAAAAATAAAAAACAAAAAAAGCACATTTACACAAGTATTCACAGCCTTTGGCATGACACTCAATATTGAGCTCAGGTGTTTCCAAATGTGGAAAAAGTGAAGCGCTATGAATAATTTCCGGATGCACTGTACCTCTGATATAGGGGATGGTGACAGCCACTTCTCTGATACTGAGTGTCTGTTGTTTGCCTAGTGGTTTTCATCGCTGGTAGTGGGTTATATAAAAAGTCTCCACCTGAGGGAAATGTCTTGTTGAATGTCTGCAAGTGCATTGGGGTAAGAAATCTCTTTCACACGTTTTCACAGTTTGGCAGATTGATAGTGAAATTGCTATGTACGTCCAGTTAATCACTATTCTGTCGATCAGTTTGCCATACGCAGTCGGTGGAGAAGCAGCAAGAAAAGCCCAAAACGGAATCACTGGCTAGATTGGGCCGAGGGAGAGTATTCGGTATGAATATTTATAAATCTTGGATTTTATTGTGTGCTCTAAATATATAGTGTTGTGAATATTTTATGTCATGTGCCACCAGAAAAGTCTTATTCAGGAGATCAAAATGGTGCTCCGGGTGCTGGTGCTCTACATTCCATTGCCCATGTTCTGGGCACTCTTTGATCAGCAGGTAAAAGATGATCATCTTACAAACTAACATTAACTTGTTTTATTAGCATGGTTCCAAACTTTGGCTTATAGGTTCACTTGTCAAATGTACTTAAGAGATCATTAACAGAGATAACACACTGAATATGTCTTACTTTAAAATGAAATTTAAAATTGAAAAGTTCTTATTTTGTATCAGGGATCTCGCTGGACTCTACAGGCCACTCGGATGAACATGGATTTTGTAAGTCGTCTTCCCATTCTTTATAGAAGTTTTCTAAGGTCATACATATTTCACTGTGTTTCAGTGTGTCATTTCCTGTTTCATAACGTGACTATGTAGCATGGTGTCCCTTTTGTAATTACAAGATTAAAGGGAACTGAGAAGCAAAATTATAAATAGCTTTTTATACTGAGCTTTTTAAACAAAGATTTTTATACTGCTTAATTTTAAATTGTTAGGTGAGGTGTAGTTCCATCCATTAATCTAGATTTTTATGTTTTACAGGGAGGCTTTGTAATAAAGCCTGATCAAATGCAGGTACCCATATGCACAAGTCTTCCCTTGGTCTGGAGTACTATTAAAGCTTAGAGATATAATGATATTACTAAGAAACTATCATAAAAATTTAAGCAACACATTTATTGCTATCTGTTTTATCAGTCATATATATTTTATGATTTTCTGATCATTATGATTATTGAGCTCTGTGAGATGCACCATGTATTGTTTATCTCCTTCCTGATGTTAAGATGCTGAATGCTTTGCTTATTCTCGTGTTCATCCCTATCTTTGATATGGGTGTGTACCCACTCATTGGCCTTTGCCGGATCAACCTCACGTAAGTACAGCCCAAACTGCATATCCATGTAAATGGAAAGTCCCAATAAAATTTTATTTTATGACACATAAAGAAGTTTTTTTTTTTTATTGTCCAGCAAAGTACAAAACAGCATATGCAGTGTCAGTGATTATGAAAGGTGCAGCATTCATTATGTGGTTATTACACAGCAAAACAGTGCAGACCAGACTGTTCTTGTAGAAGACGAATTCCTTAATATAACCACTGTTTTGCATTTTGTATTATTTATTTTAGTACACATTTTGCATTTTCCTCGCAACTATGCTTTTTTGTTATTTTACATATTGTGGTCTCATATGCTGGTTCATTATTATGTTGTTATGTGTGAATTATAAAATGCGCTCTGTGTCTGACATGACACCAGGCCTAAATTTATTTCGCATTTTATTCTGTTTGAACTCCAACACAATTAAGTCTTGCAGTGCCCCAGTTTCAGTGCTCATGCAGTTTCAGTGTTCATGAACATTTATCTGCACTCTTTTATAAATAGTGTTCAGAACATGCAGGTGCAAACATGACACAAACAAAGTCAAATAAATAACCAAATGTTAGACTTCTTGCTTGTGTAACTTCTATATCTTTCTCGTGTGCTCAGGCCTCTAAGGAAAATGGGCGCAGGAATGATCCTTGCTGCACTTGCTTTCTGTGCTGCAACTGTAGTGGAAGTCAATGTCATTGTACGTCTTCAGACACTCTTTATCTATACCACAGTGGTACAAATTTAAACACGTGTTATAGAAATTGTCAGTACTGAACGTGCTGTACACTGTGTTGTCTTTTCTGACAAAGAAAACGGTTGTGGAACCTCCACCAGCCAAAGAGTGTCTGCTACAAGTCCTTAACCTTGTTAATGGAGAGGCTGTGTCTGTAGAAATTACAGGACATAATATTTTCCCTGACAAAATAGAATCATATAAGGTGAGGTCAGCACTCACACGCTATCGATCTCTCTATCTATCTATATCTCTCGCTATCTCTCTCTCTCTTTATCTATCTATCAATCATTAAACTATTTAAAATTTATTTTAAAATCAATTTTTGTAACCCCTACAAAGCAAATAATTAAACCATTGCTGTGTTGTCAGGATCCTATAGAATACACTCGACTTCCACTTGGGGGTGACCACAAAGTCTTACCAGTCAGTGTCTCTCAAAACGGAGAGACTTACCCGTGCCAACTTAACGTCACTGAGCACACTGCCTATAGCCTCATCTTGTATAAGGAGAACAATACTATTAACTGTAAACAGGTGAGTTCAAAAGAGTTTCCTGAATTTCTCTAGGAAGTACTTTTGACAAATGAGAACACAACTGACATCTAAATATATTAAGACGATATCAGGTTCTACTGTAGTGATAGTACATTATCCTCTTTGACATGTTTTCTGTCACTAAAATGAAGGAGAAGGATAATATCATCAAATCTGAGAATGGAGAAGCCTTCCTCAGGTAATGTACAACTTTGAACTGCACGGTTAATCTTCAGTAGAATTATCAGACTTTGCATAGTACAACTTGGATGTTTTTTTGCAATGAACTATAAAAGTGTTACGACTTTTTTTTTTTTTTTCTTTTTTCTTCAGATTCATTAATACCCGCTCAGAGAATATGAACATAACAGTAGGCAGTGTAAATTTCTTTGCACCGAGCAGTTACGGGATCTCTGAAATCTTAAGTGTTGAAAGAGGAAAGTGAGTACTTTATCCTACAATAGATATACTTAATTACAATCATGTAGTAACATCTAGTAATTCATTATCTCTCCTCGAGTTGGAAATATTCTTTTTATGGACTTTTTATGGACTTTCATATCACACTTGATTACAGATTTTTATGCCTGTTCAAGGTCTTGGTTGATGATGCTCATGTGTTTATTTGAACCCTGCAGATACATACGAGTTACCTGCGAATCAGACACAAAGACACATCATATTGATCTGGGGCTTCTTGACTTTGGTGCCACCTACACATTCATTCTCGGCGGGGTAAAGTTGTTTATCTTGGTGTGGTTAATGTTTTACCGTGAACAACATGGGTATATTTGTTTCACAATTTTGTGGACAATTATACAGACTGGAATTTTGGAAAAAGATTTTCCATCATATAAAAAAAAGAAATTAGAGTCAGCTCACAAACATAGAGCTTTTTTTTTTTTTTTTAATCTGCCTGTATGAGATAATGATACAGGAATGGGTACCCAGGCTAAAAAGGGTCAACAGTTGCCTGTTGTTTGTACAGGATACAGAAACAGTAGCAATTCAGAAGATGGAGGATGTACACGCAAACAATGTGCACATTGCCTGGCAGATCCCACAGTATGTCCTCATCACTGCAGGGGAGGTCATGTTCTCCATCACTGGTCTAGAATTCTCATATTCGCAGGTGATTAAGTGAACCACATTTTCATTGTAATGTTCTGTTCGTTTCAGTTGCTCATGCTAAAGCTTGTGCCCTTAGGCTCCAGCCAGTATGAAGTCTGTGCTGCAGGCAGGTTGGCTTCTCACTGTGGCTTTTGGGAATGTCATTGTGCTGATTGTGGCAGAGGGAGCTGGGCTGGAGCAGGTAAGCTCTGCATCATTCTTTTTATGACACCTAGTCTAGCCTTAAGCCACAAGCAGAAGGTAATAAAAACACAATATACATCTAACATGATAGTGAGGTAAATGATTCTCCTTTGCTTAGAATATTTGTGTGGTAGCCTGGGAAAACTCTTGGATGATGTGGCAACAGCCAAAAAGTTTCGCTGAATAATTGTTTTCTGCCTGTAATACGCTTTAAGGAACCATAAATACTATATATTTAACCAAAACAACATGGAAATGTTTTACCTTGATAACCCTTTAATTCTGTTCCTTTTCACTTTTGGGGTAATAAACTTGTGGTTTAGATACATGGAAAAGAGAAACATATTTTCAGAACTAATAGTAGAACTAATAGAATAGTAGAAAATGTCAAAATTTCACCACATGTTTATGTACAAGTCGTCGTCGTGCTGAAAGTCTGACTGGTGTCATCTACAGTGGACAGAGTTTCTGCTCTTTGCTGCACTGTTGGTTGCAGTCAGCATCATCTTCTCCATCATGGCCTATTTCTACACCTATGTGGACCCTGATCAGCTGGCCAAGCTCACCAAAGAAGATAACAACATGGCTGACTTAAAGGAGAAAGAAAAAGAGAATATGGACATGATTGATGTCCCAAAGAGCACAAAGATGTAGCACAAGTAACTTGTTGCTTCTGATGTATAATTTATTACTAAATCAGATGAAGACTAATTATATCAGTCAGGAATTCCTGTTCATTCCATTTTTTGGTAATAGGACCTTTATTTGATCATTATTTGATCCTTTCTACTAATGAATAAAATACGTATCATATTTAAAGCAAGAAATAACTAAATACTAAAAAAAACTGATGGCTGTATTTATGTTTGTGTTTATGCATTTAAGACACCACATGTAATTTAAAGCTGTAGGTTGTACATTATAAAAATAAGATTGATAGCGGAAGATGTATTTTTTGTGTCCGTTGACAGTTTGAAGGTAATGCTATACAAACTGACTTTAAACAATTACAGAGCTGCCAGTTTATTAAAGTTTATTACAGATGTACAGATGAAGAGCTGGGCAGCACTGGGCCTCACAGCTCCAGGGTCCAGGATTTGCTCCTGAGTTCGGGCTACTGTCTGCCTAGTTTTGATTGTGGATTGGCTAACTGAAGTGTGTGTATGTGTGCGTGCATCCTCTAGTATGTAGGGTTGGCGGTTTGATTCCCAGCCCACATGCCGAAGTGTTCTTGGGCAAAACACTGAACCCCCAAGTTGCCCCGATGGCAGGCTAGCACCTTGCATGGTGTGTGTGTGTGTGTGTGTGTGTGTGAGAGAGAGAGAGAGAATGGGTGAGTGAGAAACAGTGTAAAGCGCTTTGTAGAACAGCTAAGGTTAAAAAGCTCTATATAAGTGCAGACCGTTTACTATTCTGTATGAACAGATGCTCCACCCATTGAGAGATTTGTGGATCATGACTGTGAGAAGCACGTACTGAAAATAAAGCAATAATAGATGTAGCTAATAAGCTGGCAACCTGGTGTATATCTGTCAACACCAAATCAGCTGACAACTAATTTGCAAAGACTAATATAAACATCAATGGTTAGACTCCATTTATTTTTGTGATATAAACTGAGTAAATAAAATTCATTTTCAGATTGGTGCTTGGATTTAAGGCTTTGTTTTTCGTCCAATTTCATCTATGTGATAAGTTATACTTTATATATTGTCTTTCCACCGCCCAAGGACACTGTTCCCAGCAGAGAACAGTATGTTATAGCTTTATCTCTGTGAGATGTGAGGTATGACACACTAGCATTTTATATCACAAGAAAAACAGCATCGTCTCAACAATTCTTTGACGCTTACATAAATATATGTAGAATCAGTGCATCACTAATAATGTGACAGAAACCATGTTCCTTTTTCTTTCAAATTATTATCACTAATTATTATTAGCCATTAAGTCTTTATTAACCACAATATTTCATGTGTAAAGTTAATACAGTGTAAAAATTGCTTTGTGACTTGTTCAGTCAAGCTCTTTCTGTCTGTCTATCATTAACTTTGTAACAAGGGCGATGACATCAGGATGTAGCAGGCAGTCCAGCACATCATTGGTGGATATTTGGCTACACATTGCACCACCATTTCCATCTTCCTTGTCCTCCTCTGATACACTGATTGCCTCTTCTTTCCCATGTGGTTCTGTATGCAGGGGCTTTGTTCTTTTTTGCGTGTAAAAGAGTGTATTGTCTTTTGAAATGAGAGCCTCTTTGGGGTTTGTCACTGTGGGTTCCTCAGACGTGTCTGCATGACAAGTAACAGGAATGAGGTGAGGTCCGAATGGCAATGAAAATGAGGTCACAGGCTCAGTGACAGGGGTCTTCAACTGACCACTGGAGTCCCGCTTCAAAGCTGAGGGACTGGGTTGTTCTGCACATCTGCCCCAGTCTTCAGAATGCAAGCTCTTTTTATTCATGTAAGCCTTCACTGCTAGATTCAAGTACTGCATGTTCTCATCATGTGTAGCGATCCCATCCTTTAACACAAAATCA
Organism: Ictalurus furcatus; assembly: GCF_023375685.1. Lineage (NCBI taxonomy): Eukaryota > Metazoa > Chordata > Actinopteri > Siluriformes > Ictaluridae > Ictalurus > Ictalurus furcatus. The sequence continues at coordinate 13,148,599 of NC_071260.1, read as the reverse complement.
GACAGCATGGATGAAGTGAATGACAGATTGTGCAATTACAATTTTTCCCCACAACTAAAAATGCTCTCAGTTCACCTTTTAACATGTACAAACAGAGCACAGGTTTGTGGTCAATGCAGGTTATGGTACAGTGTGAGGATGTTGTCAGTGGTCATGGCCGTGTTATCAGTCTGTACACACAGCGGTGACTGAGCAATCTGCCTGTTATTGTCTAAACCTGGAGTTAAGACAAGAGGCAGATTCCTCACGCTCTGCCATGTGTACAAATTGATGACAATGCAAGCACCAGTGAAAACAAACATCCATCAAGACTGGAGCGCCCTCTGCATGGTGATGAGTGTTATACAAATTGTTCATTTTCATCTACATTAATTACGCATTAAAATGTCAAGAAATCTATTTAATTGAAACTTTCTGGGGTATACATGGTTCTCAGTGTCACGTGCTTGTCAATGGTAAATTCATGCATTTTTCCACACATGCTATGCAGGTGTGTGTGTGTGTGTGTGTTGGTTATTTTGATGGGTGGTGGGCATACCTCCGTAGGATTGAGCCAGTTGTCTTTGTTATCCACACTTGGTTTAGTCTTTAGTGCACAGATGATGGTCTTGGTCAGAGCTTCTCCTATTCGGGCTTCATCATCCACCTCCTGCATTGAATCATGAGTGTGTCACTAAGAGGCACTCCTGGGAGTTGTCATGAAAATTACTTACTATTCTAAAGCTCTGATGCAACTGATTCCCTTGTCCTTGCAGTAAACACACAAGTGTCTTCACACTTATTCAAGTCCACATTCATTAAAACACATACAGCACCATGGCATCTATCACAGTGATGCTGCCGATGAGTCATGAAGGGTCTATGCCTTAAGCTATGCCAAGATAATATGCTATGATTTGAATTTCAAATACTTCAAATACAACATTTGTGCACTACCACCCTCATACAGCGCCTTGCGAAAGTATTCACCCCTCTTGGTATTTTTCCTATTTTGTTGCCTTACATCCTGGAATTAAAATGAATGTTTGGGGGGTTTGTATCATTTGATTTCCACAACATGCCTACCACTTTTAAGATGCAAAATATTTTTTATTGTGAAACAAACAAGAAATAAGACATGCATAACTATTCACCCCCCAAGTCAATACTTTGTAGAGCCACCTTTTGCAGCAATTACAGCTGCAAGTCTCTTGGGGTACGTCTCTATAAGCTTGGCACATCTAGCCACTGGGATTTTTGTCCATTCTTCAAGGCAAAACTGCTCCAGCTCCTTCAAGTTAGATAGGTTCCACTGGTATAAAGCAATCTTTAAGTCATACCACAGATTCTCAATTGGATTGAGGTCTGGGCTTTGACTAGGCCATTCCATGACATTTAAATGTTTCCCCTTAAACCACTCGAATGTTGATTTAGTAGTATGCTCAGGGTCATTGTCCTGCTGGAAGGTGAACCTCCATCCCAGTCTCAAATCTCTGGAAGACTGAAACAGGTTTCCATCAAGAATTTGCCTGTATTTTGCACCATCCATCATTCCTTCAATTCTGACCAGTTTCCCAGTCCCTGCCAATGAAAAACATCCCCACAGCATGATGTTACCACCACCATGCTTCACTGTGGGGATGGAGTTCTCACAGTGATGAGAGGTGTAGGGTTTGCGCCAGACATAGCTTTTTCCTTGATGGCCAAAAAGCTCAATTTTAGTCTCATCTGACCTTCTTCCATATTTGGAGTCTCCCACATGCCTTCTGGTGAACAGCAAACATGTTTGCTTATTTTTTTTCTTTAAGCAATGGCTTTTTTTCTGGCCACTCTTCCATAAAGCCCAGCTCTGTGGAGTGTATGGCTTAAAGTGTTCCTGTGGACAGATACGCCAAGCTTCACTGTGGAGCTTTGCATCTCCTTCAGGGTTATCTTTGGTCTCTTTGTTGCCTCTCTGATTAATGCCCTCCTTTGCTGATTTTGGTGGACTGCCCTCTCTTGGCAGGTTTGTTATGGTGCCATATTCTTTTTTTTTTAAATAATGGACTTAATGGTGCTCTGTGGGATGTTCAAAGTTTCAGATATTTTTACAGATATTACAAACTGACCTGTTTGGAGAACTTCTTGTTTTCATGGTGCCCCTTGCTCAGTTGTGTTGCAGACTCTGGGGCCTTTCAGAACAGGTGTATATATACTGAGATCATGTGACACTTAGATTGCACACAGGTGGACTTTACTGAACTAATTATGTGAATTCTGAAGGTAATTGGTTGCACCAGATCTTATTTAGGGGCTTCATACCAAAGGGGGTGAATACATATGCACACACCACTTTTCCATTTTTTAATTTTTTTTCTTTTTAACAATTTATTTTTTTCATTTCACTTCACCAATTTGGACTATTTTGTGCACGTCCATTACATACAAATCCAAATAAAAATCCATTTAAATTATAGGTTGTAATGCACTAAAATAGGAAAAATGCCAAGGGGGTGAATACGTTTACAAGGCTCTGTAGCTGGCATAAAATGGCATAACATTACAACAGATGGTATCACACCTTACCATCTCAATCCAAGAGTTGACACTGACAGTTACTGGGTCTACTGATTCCACATAGTGCCACCAGTGTCTTGGGACAAAAAGAACCTAATGGAAATTAAAGGAAGAGACAATATTGACATTTTAGTGATATGTTGAGTTCACCAAATCAACACAATATGGCTAAACATCTAGTGTAGGTACCTGACCATTACACCCATGTGTTTGTTGAACATCTGTTATGCGTCATTGAGTTTACATTTGTGTGTTACCTCTCTGATCTCTTTTTTTTCCCTACTGTTTGTTTGTCCTGCTGTCTGTGGCTGTCTTCTTATAGGTGGAGCCCTGTGGCAATCACCATTAACTGGTTGATGAGACCTGACAAATGGGAAGGTAGGAACCTGGCCAAAAGAGGCGGAGCTGTCCATTTAAAAGCAGCACTATGAAGCCCTTGTGCTAGCCTCTTGGCTCACTGTTAGCCTGTTGTTTTGATTGTTGGCTTGTTTGTTGCTTTGTTCGCCCTTCCACCCTTATACTAGCTTCCTTGGTTTGAAAACAGGTAAGAATGTGTGTGTATGTACAATCCATTACACAGGTGTGTTTGAATATCTAGACACCCTAATCTAGAGGGTGGGTGCCACCCTTGTATTTCTTGTTTGCTTAGCCTAGTGTAGTTAGCTAGTTATTGTTTTTATGTTCTTGGCAGTCAGGTTAGCTACTTCTTAAATATAGCCTAGGGTAGTAGTGTTTTTGCTATGTTAATTTCTTTGGCACCATCAATGTTCTCTCTCTCTCTCTCGGGTGAGACTAGTTCCCCTTTTGTCCTTGCTTGTGGTTGTCCCATGGGCGTAACCACGCATTCTTTGAGGGGGGTCTTACCCCCCCCCAATGTTGAGGAAATGCCAATCTGTCCCCCCAATATACAGTACAAAATATTTTCTATATGTCCCCATTTAATGAACTCTGCCAACAGCTTTGTCTTTTCTTCATCTATTCTATTTATTTATGTATTCCTTTTTAATATATTTCCATTTGTTAAGGAAAATAGATGTGTGCCCCGCCTCCAATTGTACACTTGGTTGCGCCCATACTCAACGCAAGTTCGTTGATATATTTTAGCAGCTCAGTCTGTAAGAAATTGAGACAGCAGCCAAGCGTAGAAAAGTGCAGCAGAACATACAAGCTTTTTTTCAGACAGTAAGTAACTAGATACCTAAACAGTAGGTATCCTTCGCTTAGTATACAAGGCATCATACCATGGCTTGGTTTGTTCTTAAGAACGTCAATTAACTGTTGATATTTGCACATCCACAAAGTAGGCTAGGCTAATGTCAGTTCCAGTTTTTGACCATTAATGTTACATTCACTTGCATATCCTCCACCGAGTTCATTGTAACTTTACCCTCCTGTCCTACTCATCCACCGTCAACATAATCTTATCAACCCACAATCTTAAATTGTTATTGTTCTTACACTCACCCAAGATCTTACTTCCTGTAGGAACGTAGCAACATCCTATTCCAGATTTAGAGCCCCCTTTGCGATTATAATAACCTCCACTCTTCTATGAAGGCTTGCTATTAGTCTTTGGAGTGTGCCTTTGGGGATTTGCCCGTTCAGCCAGTAAGAGCATTAGTGAGGTCAGGCACTGATGTTTGGTAAGAAGGCTTGGTGTGCAGTCAGTGTTTCAGTTCATCCTAAAGGTGTTCGGTGAAGTTGATGTCAGGGCTCTGTGCAGGCCATTTGAGTTCTTCCACACCAATACATGGCAAACCATGTATTCATGGACCTCACTTTCTGCACAGTAAGCAATCTCAGCAAGCATTATTGGAGAACACCCAGTCCTGTTATGCTGTCAGAGAGAGGTTACTCAAAGTGATAAGCTTCCACTGTTATGTTGATGATACACAGCTGTATTTTTCAGCAAAGCCAGAGGACAGACAGCAGCTTAATAAAGTTGAGGAATGTGTAAAGGACATTAGTTGCTTATTAACTTCCTTCTACTGAATTCTGACAAGACAGAAGTACTTGTACTAGCACCACATGCAGCTAGAAGTAAGCATTCTGATTACACAGTAACTGGATGGCCTTTGTTTCATCATGTGCAGCAGTAAAAGTCCGTGGTGTGATTACTGACTCCAGTCTTTCATTTGACGCTCATGTAGATAATATTACTAGGATAGCCTTCTTTCATCTCAGAAATATTGCTAAGATGAGAAATATGTCATTACATGATGCAGAAAAATTAGTTCATGCTTTCATCACCTCTAGGCTAGATTACTGTAATGCCTTACTGTCTGGATGTTCCAGTAAGTGCATAAACAAGCTCAGGTTAGTCCAGAGTGCAGCTGCAAGTCCTTACTAGAACCAGAAAGTATGACCACATCACCCCTATATTATTCATACTGCACTGGCTCGCAGTAAAATATTGCATTGATTATAAAATACTTCTACTGACCTGTAAAGCACTCAATGGTCTCATGCCACAGTACCTGAGCGAACTTTTGGTCTTTTATGATCCGCCACGCCTGCTTGGATCAAAAGGTGTAGGCTATTTGTTGGTACCTTGAATAGTGAAGGCTACAGCAGGCGGGAAGAGCTCTCTCTTATAAAAACCCCACAGTTATGGAACAGCCTTCCGATTAGTGTTTGGGACTCGGGCACAGTCTGTGTTTAAGTCTAGGCTGAAAACATGTTTACTCAAGCTTACCATGAATAGACTTTCTTTTACACAAACTACAGTCTTATCCATCATGGGATAGTAAGCATACCTAACAATCTCTTCCTCTCTTTACCTTCCTCTCTCCTTCTGTCGAGCCACACATGATATTATGGAGATGCCAGTGATCCTGACCCTTTCTGCTCTCCAGACTTGCCTGATCTATCTTGATGCCCTACCTCTGAATGGCGCTACATTCTGCCACTGAGGACGGCCCCAAGCAGTGCAGCCTGGAGACTGCTGAGGATGGTGCCGCTTGAAGTACCATGGAAATGGTTTTGGACCTAAATTTCACATGGACATTTTTGTTGTGGTTGCTGGGACAAAGGTTGCTGCTATGGCAGCACATGCAAGTCTGAGAATTGATTGCAAAATTGTAACAGACGTCACATAAAAACCATAATGAACTTTCCTTTTCTTTCACATTCAGTTGTTACCCAGATGAGGATGGGTTCCCTTCTGAGTCTAGTTCTTCTCAAGGTTTCTTCCTCAGATCATCTTGGAGAGTTTTTCCTTCCCACCATTGCCACCGGCTTGCTCAATAGGGATAAATTCACACACTTAAAATCTGTATCCTGTGTTTGTTTCTGTAAAGCTGCTTTGAGTCAATGTCCATTGTTAAACGCGCTATACAGATAAAATTGAATTGAATATATTTGTTTATAATAAACTCATAGTAAATATTCTAAAATTTGCATATACTGTATTTAAGACATGTTCACTTGCTAAAATGTTAGTTTTTGCAGTGTTCCCAAAACCATCTGACAAATCATGCAAGGTTAATAAATAGTACAATTTTACACATCACAAATCCAGCAGAAATAGGACTCATGGGTGAAGCTTAGATGGGTTTGCGTTGTGTCTGCTGAAGTAAGTCATCAGGTCTGGATTTAGCCAAGTACAGTAATTCAACATTACAGATTAGCGCCCTCAGTCAGCATGCAAGTTTCTGGACTTGTGTGTTTGAACAGGCACAGAATACCAAAAGCGAATGCATGTCAACATTTTGCTCTCCACTAGTGGGCAGCTGTAGTCTGTCATACTGTTTAATGTGGCTCTACTTTCACAGCACTATATGGTTTATTTTCATGGAAGTGTATAGGGCCTGGTCAATCTTTAAATCATACTACAGTCTATATTCCTGCATGCTCTTCATTTTCTGTTAACATTTTTGCCTGTTTTCCCAAGTTGCTTAATTGTTAATGTCAGTATTACAATAACTGCAAGTCAGAAACAATATTTATCCATACTGTAATGGATTTCTTATGTGCACCCTGCATTATTCATGAGCTGCTGCTGTAATCAGATGGACACTTTCTATTCTGATAACCACAAAATGAAAGTATACTGTCTAGTCTGATCATCCATTTTAAGAAACACATCCATCGATAGCATATGTGCAAATTCTGCATAACTTTGGCTCTGTTGTACAAGCTGTTGGCAGGAAGGAGTCCCTGGTATCCTTGCGGGAATTTTCTTTTGTTTGTCATTATATAAATGTGTCTGTGTTATCTATCAAGAGGATTATGGTGGATTTTCAACTTTCAAAGTTTTAAACAAACACATGGAGAACCACAAACATTTTCAGCCATCCTGTTTTTTATAAGCTTGTACTGCGTATTTGCACTTGTGGGCAGTGAAGCTCTCTGTGTGATAATGGAAACGTGCATCTCTGGTCTTCATTAGTATGCTGCTGATAGTGTGAGTGCTCCCAGAGAATACACTAGCAATGTTGGACTACCACTAATTGCCCTGCCACCATCTCCTGTCTCGAAGTGTGTGAGCAAAGAGGCTTCATAAATAGAACAGAAATCCAAAATGGGGTGGGGGGAAAGAGGGGGATGAATGCACATATTCACACACACACACACACACACTCACACAATGAAGAAATGCTATTTACATGATTTTGCTCCTGCTTACCATGCTAGTGTTTAAAAATTCATGAAAATAGAGGAAGGAAAGTTAAAAATATAGCGAAAAAAATTGACACTGAGTATGTGCACAGCATGTGCTCATAGTTAAAGCCCAAATTACTATTCTTCAAATATAAAATCATTTTGAGTACTGAAAAGTGCTCATAGAACCAAATAACTATTTATTATTAAATATAACTTTGTTTATAGTTTTTGCTAACAGTACCCACATACTTTCATACATAGACCCCCCCCATGTTCTCCCCATGCTTTGGGGGTTTCTTCCGGGTACTCCGGTTTCCTCCCCCAGTCCAAAAACACGTGTTGTAGGCTGTTTGTCTGTAGCGTGTGAATGAGCATGTGAATGGGTATGCGATTGTGCGCTGTGATGGGTTCTCATCCCATCCAGGGTGTCCCCCCCCCCCACCTTGTGCCCCGAGTTTTCTGGGATACCCTCCAGGCTCGACGTGACCCTGTGTACGATAAGCGGCACAGAAAATGGATGGATGGATGGATGGATGAATGAATTTTAACTGAAATTCCTTTTCTAATGACACTCGAGAGCACAAAGTGGTTGTCTTTGAGCTCATGTATGTAGAAGAGGGCAATCATCGCTTTGCTCTGTGTGTGATGTACCATGAGCAGCAGTTTGAAAAGATGCAGTTGGCTTCCTGTGTCTTGGAGGAAGTAAGTGTGTTAGCTTTCACCTTCCCCGCGAGGTAGCAGTCACTTCACTCCAGGGAGTGAGAAAATTGTGTAAAAATACTGAATATTGTTTAGTGGAGGCACTCGTGTTGGGATGTTATTTGTGATGACTAATATTTCAAATGGGATTTGATGTAGCAGTATATAGCTTTAGAGATCTTTTTGGGTACACATAGTTATTACAAGCACTTTGAGGAAGAAGATTAAGTAGTGCCAGTTGAACTGCTCTCCCTCCCTTGTGTAGATTAATCTGTTGCCAGTTCATTCAAGGAGACTCGGCGAATACATGCCTTATGAAGACAGATTATCTGCTGCCCTTGTAGTAGTCTCTAATGAAAATAAAAGTATTACTGTGCACATCAATGTGACTGTCATGTTTACCAAGTACTTGGTGAAAGATTCAGGTTAATGTTAGATACAGCATGGCATGTCAAGCCAACCACTGACAGTCAGCAATCAGCCGTCTGAGCAATTATCACTGGAAAGGTACTGTAACTGCAGGGTGTTAAAAAGAAGGGAAAAGGAAGCAACACTCAATGTCTTAGGATAGTAGCGAAGTAGGTTTGCAAACCATAATGAAGACTAATAATTTTATTAATATAGCACCTCTCTCTCAAGCACTATTTAAAAAGTTGCTTAAAATTAATAAACAAAGAAAAAAACCTAAAAGTCTTTCTAATGGTAAATACCTTTTGATCAGCAAGGAAAAAAAAAGATAACTCAATCGTTCATGAATAACTTTTTTTGGCTTGCCAACTGGTGTCACTGCAGAGAAAACAACACCATGTTTTAGACAGTTTGTTGCCCAATCTCAACTAAAGCATGTTTAATTCTTCAGCAAAAAAAGGTAACATGCTCCAGCTCTAACCCTAAGAGCTTTTGTATGACCTTTTTGAGCCAGAATTACGAAGAAAGCATTTACCTGACCCGGCTCCAGAGTGACGAGGTAGGATCGGGCTCTTCGGAAAGCAGGGAATCGGCGCATGTCAGGACGTTTCACGTTGACCTGGCTGAACACACTGGACTCCTCGTATGGTATACGTGTTGGGTACATACATTCTGCATCATCAGGAGGAAAGAGATGCCAGCGTTTTCTAGGGAGAAAACAAAGATTATTGCTACTACTAATGGCAGCACAATAAAAAGTGTGTCAGTTGAAGAACTGAAAGAACCTGTCAGTTGTCTTACTGAACATGGCCTACATACATGTGTTTCTTCATTCAGACTGACAGAGCCCTGATCAGCAGCATGGGTGCAACTTTGTTTTAAAAAGGATGGGGAGAAAGATGAGGGCTGGAATAAAGAAGCAGGAATCTTCATATTCTCAGAGATGAGAACACTGCGAACAAAAAATCCAAGTCCATCATGAATGTCCATCAAGGGGTTTTCCACACACAACAGTCTCTAATATTTACACAAAATGGTGTGAAAAACAAAAAACATTGAGTTAGCGACAGTTCTGTGGGTTGATAAGAGAGGTCAGAGGAAAATAGTCAGGTTGGTTTGAGCTGCCAAGAAGGATCTCTCTCATCAACAAGGTGTTTCAGCCTTTAGACCGCTTTGTACACAGGATGCATTCTGTGTAAACTCTAGAGAATAATGTGTGTGAAAATCCCAGGAAATCAAAGAGTATCTGAAATAATCAAACCACCCCCATCTGGTACCAAACATCCATGCCATGATTAAAGTCACTGAGATTTTTTCCCCATTCTGATGTTTGAAGTGAACATTAGCTGAAGCTCTTGACCTGTATCTGCATGATTTTATGCACTATGCTGCTGCTACATGATTGGCTGACTAGATAACTGTGTGAACGTGCAGGTGAATGGTGAGTGAATAATACAATAATTATTCAGACTTGAAAAAATACGCAAAATACACCTAAATAAAGACAACACAAAGTAACCACAAATGCAAATTTCCCACTCTGAGTCCTTTTCCCTTCAGTGAATTGGCTTTTCAGTCGTGCAAATTGTATTTGCATTTGATCTGACCACTGCTTCAGGTGAAAAAGCAGAAAAGTGTGGTTTTCAGGTTTCTCACTATATTGTCGCTCTGTAATCTACGAGAAACAATATCAAACCTTACAAATAAATCACTGTTAATGCCAAGCTAATATTAATACAACAATCTTACAATATCACTGCACTTACAACACGGCCAACACAATCACAATAAAACAGACAATCTAACTAATCAGAAAAACCTTTTAAAAAAAAAAAAAACACCTTACTTACATGACTCATGAAGGCAACCTTGACTCACATATTTATGTTTTCCAAAAGCTAAAGTGGTCGTGATTAAAATTCAGCCAATAGTAAGCTTTATATAAAAACATGAATGAAAGACATTAAAAGCCGTTTATCTTATCTAATCACACGCGCTCATTTAATAGCTATCACAGCTTATAGTTCATTTGATTAACTGATATACAGGATTAAGTAGGTGAATAGTGATATTGTACAGCACAATGTCCCAGCTAAGATAAAATAAAAATGTATAAGACATCAACTTAATAATAATTACATCTGTCTTATTAATGCGTTGTGAGTTAGAACTCACCTACTCCTGTGTATTATCTCTATATCTATTTTTATTGTCGGTGCACTAAACAGCTGCCAGAGCTTCCAATTAATTGCGACGAACGACTGAAGGTACTTTTCAGCATCATCTTAGAAAGATTTTCAGAAAACACTGAAAGATTTTTCTGCCGTACCTTATTATATAAAAGATTTTCCACAGACTACACATAATCTCAAAAGCAGTAGGGGCATCTACTGCAGTATATCATTTCTGATGTATTAACTTATTTCTCAGATTCAGATTACATTATACACTCAAAAGATGTGGCATTCAACCAAGGCACACAACTGTAAATAGATTAGACTAGACTCCAGGACTATCTCTGTCACAGACATACAGAAGTTCCTTGTAATACGGCTCCGTAATGCAGATCAAGAGACTCTTGCAGCTCAGCCCTTTTACCCAGCTTTGCTTTTCTCTTTCAAAAGTTCTGGAATAAAATAACTCCAATTATCTAAAATCATTTTGCTTCTCTACTAGCTATAATGTGTTTTTTTCTTAAATTTTTAACTCAAGTTCTAGATCAAACATGACCGTTGGAAAATATTCACTGGCAGTGTACAGTTGTACAGTATTAGCACCAATGTGTCTCACATGACCCAAAGTCTTCATTTATGGCTTATGTACAGTGTTAATGGACTGTAAGCTCAAGCTCTGTGCCATTACCTGCCTTGAATCTGGAAGACAAGATTGCATCCGTAGGAGTCCAGGTGACATGGAGTGTTAGCACCATTTGTACCAACCCAAAGAGTACTCTCTCTCCCATCACGGCCTGGATAGCCAAAGTCAGACCACACTACATCCTGCAACACACTCGTTTAGATTAGGCTTTCAGTATCGACTCAGTGATTAGGCTTTCAGTATAGACTCACATTTTTACTATAAATGCTCACACAGCTAAAATAAAGAAGGAGGCCCATTATTTATTTATTAAGTAAGTAATTGCACCATAATAAAACTGCTGCAATAACAACACATTTTCCCCTTATTGCATAGCATGTCTGATGTCAATATATTCCCTTTACAATAAGAAAAAAAAACCCTGTGCTTAAAGATGGTACCCAGCAACCTGGATAATGAATCCATTAACAGCTGGGAGATTGTAAAGAGCAGACTGTGCATTTGAGGTTTTCAGCAACTTTTAAATGGCACTATTCATCATTTAAGAAAAGCTGATGCCTGCCAGTCTCACAGGCTTGGCTTTGGCAGTATTGCGGTCTCAAAAGAGAACAGCGACAGCTCACGAGCATTTATTATCATTTACAAAGAAGGTGAAAGCTTGCAAGAGCCACACATTCAGATCAAAGTAACCTTGTGGCAAACTTTAAAATAGCCTCTCAGCCATTACCATCTGCAGTCTGACTGACTGAAAACAAGAGCTGGGCAAAACACATCCAGTGATTTATTGCTCCAATTTAGTCAGAAAGTCTATGTGCTTCCAGAAGTCCCAGACACACTGCTTCAAACAGTAGGTTTCAAACACCAGAAATGCACATACACAGAAGACAGAAGTAATACAAATGGGAATTGATAAATGCATCAGAAAGAATCATGCTTGTTAGAATCGGTGATATGAAATCACCTCCTCTGAAAAATCTGTGAAGGATCAGCTGCTTTCTAATTGTGTGAGTGGTTCACTAAGCCGGAACCGTGTGGTGCTTTGAAACTACAAAAGGCCTGTGATCTAATTAGGCCAGCAACAATTCTTACAGAATTGACTAATCACAATTATTTGATCTAATTGGTATTATTTCATTTTATCATGCTTAATGTTAGATTCCAGACTTAAAAGTTGGTTGAATAAACAAACAATACTCATTTAAAATTATTTTCTTGTTGTAATCAAACTGCTGCACCATTGCATTTTAGCTTTTATTCTCAGTCAAAGGCTTACTTTTCTGAACTATCTGTCCTAATGCTAAAACATATTAGATAGGAAGATTTAGAAAATGAGTATAGAACAGTACATGGTTTATCGTTATAGGTTTTGCAATAGTACATGCTCATTGTCCAGCAACCTATTTCTGTATTAAGAAATTGAAATCGAAGTTATTAGTGCTGTGTCTTTCCTGACCATTTTTATTAGTTTAAAATGCAAACAGAAATTTAACGTACTCATTATTGACAAATGGATACATGTGCACATGATTAGACAACTGTTATGCTTTGTTATACTACAATAGTGGCATAAATTCAATAAAAAGACAAATTATTAATCATAATTGCATATCTGACAATTAATCAAATTATTATTTTTTTTTAAAGGGTATGTTTGTTTTGAGATGTATGAAAATGGACATTGTATGTTGATTTACCTTAAACATGGTGTCCTTGTCCTGAAAAAGAAGGGCAATATACTTGTAGTCTGCATAAGCCCAGTACTCTGATAGAGGATAGTCAGCAAATGGGCCTACAGATGCAGTGTCACTCCCCCTCATCCAACACAGAAACTCTGTGAGAGTTGCTTCGACATATGAGCACTCTGTTTCAAAGAGAGGAGCTGGTGAAATAAAATAAAAAAAAGACAGGATTAAAACGTGCAGGTAGACAGTGACGCTGTTAGGAAAACTGCCATGGATGGGGCCTCAGCGTCAATTTCAAGCCAATTATCAAGTCAATTATCTGCTCATTCTGAATGTACTATTTATTGATTCAGCACAATGCTGAATGGAATGTCCTAACATTACCTCAATCAAAAGTGCATTGTAATGACACAAAGTTTTAATCATCCACTGTGCAGTGGCACAAAATTGCATCTAGGTACACTTGATTTCTGTCTGATTTAAAATGAAAATTGATTAGTCAGTCAAATTAAATAACACTGTATTGGAAATGTCTACCATTGTTGTGTAGAGGGAACAAATGATCTATCTCCTGTCAGCGCCACACACCAGGACACCTTTGAGCAAGCTTGCATTTCTAAACGCTATTCAGAAGAACGTGCGCTACAGACATGTGAAAGTTGTGAGTACTTTACAGTAATAAGTGCCAGAATGTTATACTGGCATAATAATATACAGTACACTTCTCATAACTAAAACGTTCAAATCAAAATGACAGCTTTCACTGACCAATTTCATATTTCCTCGACTGCTGGGAAAACTACTTTTAGTATATGTATGCAATATGTAAATTCCCTTGTAGACGCAGAGAATTTGAATGACTTTGTCCCAGTCAGGGTTATCCCAGGAGGCAGGAATACACCCTGGATGAGACGCCTATCCACATACTAACAGCACATACTGGCCATGTAAATAAAAGGTATAATAATAATAAGTTGTAACAATAAAACTCAATAATATTAAGTTATGGCTCATTTTCAAAACTCTGCATCATAAAATAGAAAGCACAAAAATTCACAGAAATTGTATAACTTTTGCATTTGAGGTCCTGCACACACAAAATCTTCATCAAAATGCCAGTGTTCAGGCCATAACGTAGGTCATTTTTACACGTATATTTGTAGTGGATGAGAAATGAACCTCCTGAAGCATAATGGTTTAATTAGTACTTTTTATACATTTATAGCTGTTAGACACTTAAGAGACATGTGTCAACAAAGCATAGAAAAGAAACTATAGTGGAATGTGGTAAACATGAATTAATTTAATGGGCTCTTCATATACAATTTCATTTAGGTCTTCGTATTCACAAATATTGTACCAGGAGTGTCCAGCCTTATGCACAAAGGATGTGGGCGCAGGTTGGAATGAAAACCTGCGCACACACCGGCGGTTTCTGGTTAAGATTGGGCAGTTACGTGAAAGAGTTACATGAAAAAGTGCATTCCCCATGGTTTCTTATGAAAAGAGAACTGCCTTTATTTTACAATTTATATACAAAATAAATAAATAAATAAATAAATAATGTGTGTGTGTGTATATATACACACACACACACATACATACAGTATCTCACAAAAGTGAGTACACCCCTCACATTTTTATAAATATTTGATTATATCTTTTCATGTGGCAACACTGAAGAAATGACACTTTGCTACAATGTAAAGTAGTGAGTGTACAGCTTGTGTAACAGTGTAAATTTGCTGTCCCCTCAAAATAACTCAACACATAGCCATTAATGTCTAAACCGCTGGCAACAAAAGTAAGTACACCCCTAAGTGAAAATGTCGAAATTGGGCCCAATTAGCCATTTTCCCTCCCCGGTGTCATGTGACTTGTTAGTGTTACAAGGTCTCAGGTGTGAATGGGGAGCAGGTGTGATAAATTTGGTGTCATCGCTCTCACACTCCCTCATACTGGTCACTGGAAGTTCAACATGGCACCTCATGGCAAAGAACTCTCTGAGGATCTGAAAAAAAGAATTGTTGCTCTACATAAAGATGGCCTAGGCTATAAGAAGATTGCCAAGACCCTGACACTGAGCTGCAGCATGGTGGCCAAGACCATACAGCGGTTTAACAGGACAGGTTCCACTCAGAACAGGCCTCGCCATGGTCGACCAAAGAAGTTGAGTGCATGTGCTCAGCATCATATCCAGAGGTTGTCTTTGGGAAATAGACGTATGAGTGCTGCCAGCATTGCTGCAGAGGTTGAAGGGTTGGGGGGTCAGCCTGTCAGACCATACGCCGCACACTGCATCAAATTGGTCTGCATGGCTGTCGTCCCAGAAGGAAGCCTCTTCTAAAGATGATGCACGAGAAAACAGTTTGCTGAAGACAAGCAGATTAAGCACATGGATTACTGGAACCTTGTCCTGTGTTCTGATGAGAACAAGATAAACTTATTTGGTTCAGATGGTGTCAAGCGTGTGTGGCAGCAACCAGGTGAGGAGTACAAAGACAAGTGTGTCTTGCCTACAGTCAAGCATGGTGGTGGGAGTGTCATGGTCTGGGGCTGCATGAGTTCTGCCGGCACTGGGAAGCTACAGTTCATTGAGGGAACCATGAATGCCAACATGTACTGTGACATACTGAAGCAGAGCATGATCAGTATGCAGTATTCCAGCATGATAACGACCCCAAACACACCTCCAAGACGACTACTGCCTTGCTAAAGAAGCTGAGGGTGAAGGTGATGGACTGGCCAAGCATGTCTCCAGACCTAAACCCTATTGAGCATCTGTGGGGCATCCTCAAACGGAAGGTGGAGCAGCACAAGGTCTCTAACATCCACCAGGTCCGTGATGTCGTCATGGAGGAGTGGAAGAGGACTCCAGCGGCAATCTGTGAAGCTCTGGTGAACTCCATGCCCAAGAGGGTTAAGGCAGTGCTGGAAAATAATGGTGGCCACACAAAATATTGACACTTTGGGCCCAATTGAGACATTTTCACTTAGGGGTGTACTCACTTTTGTTGCCAGTGGTTTAGACATTAATGGCTGTGTGTTGAGTTGTAATCAAATATTTACAAAAATGTGAGGGGTATATTCACTTTTATGAGACACTGTGTGTGTGTGTGTGTGTGTGTGTGTGTGTGTGTGTGTGTATATATATATATATATATATATATATATATATATATATATATATATATAATTTCAAGTGCTTATAAACTACGTCTTTAATTTAATTTTGTCCTTAAAGTATGCAACATATTTTATTGTCTGACATCATTGCTGAGGGAACTTGTTGTGAACACCCATGAACAACTATGTATGTAACTTCATTTAGTCAGCAGGAACTGAGAAACTGCTTACCCTTCTGCTCACACCGCTTCCCAATACGAAAGCGTACAGACTTCTCCTCTAGACAAAGTGCCAGATGTTCCAGAGTCCAGTCCCGTCCTGGCCAGTTATCAGTCATGTTGAGGAAAACCGCTGGCCTGTGCAGAAACTGCATGATCCTACGTGCTTCCTCAGGCCTGAACGGTTTAGTGGCCATATCTGCAGAGGTCACTGAACAGAAACACAGATTTGAAGGTTCACATCCATTGAACCAGACAAGCCGTACACCACTACTCACACTCATTCTCTGAGACATTTCCATTACACTACATTACTCCAAAAAATGAATCACCAAAGTGATTCATTTTTCCCCGTTCATCTCTTTATGACGCTGTATACTACAGTGCTGTTGAATTCTCAAATCTGATTGGTCAGAAGGTGTTAAGTTTCTATAACAGCATGTGCCAGCTGTAAGGCAAATTACAGGTTTATAATTTGTTTTAACACTTTATTGTTACTATAGTTGCTCCGCATAATCAAATGATAATGAATTAATGATTTTCTCACGCTCTCTCATATAGAGAGAGACATTTATTTAACACAATATGTAAGAAGTCTCAAATGACAAGCTGCAGGACTTTTTAATGACGTTTCACAACATTAAATGTAACAACCCTGCTAGGAAAAAACCTCAGTGGAAATCATCACAGACATTCTAATGGTTTCCACTACAAATATCATTACAAACCATCAGTTAATCATTAAAATCATTACTGGCCCTTAATCGTATCCACTAGACAGAACATGCCACCAATAGAAGGCAACAAATTACCAGTAAAGACCATTACAGTTTCCATTCAAACCAATGAAATTCCCAGTATAACCATTAAAAATTCTATGAGGGTTTCTATTGGGTTCCCCCCCAGCAGATTATAAAAAGTATGACGCTGTTCACTGATATTTATATTTTATATTCCATATATCTCGTTGGCAAACTGATGCAGTACAAGAAGAATAAAACATTTCGACAAGTGCTGTTACAGGAAAACAATAAATAACAAATACTTCGTGGCTTCACAACTGGCCGCTTTGTCGTTGTTTATATTCCTGTAACAGCACGCCCCGTCGCGTTTTATTCCTCATTTATCTTAGAAGACTCTTGTTCACGGATTATAAACTGAGTTTAAATGATCTAACAACTAATTCCCATATGTGAGCGTAAAGTGCATGTAGAGAATAGCCAGCTGTGTCCTTCCATTACATATGCATATGAAGAAGAATATGTGGTGAGACAGAATAATCATGGTCAGCCGGAAAACAGCTTCGAGCTGCAAACTATTTTAACGACACAAACACTAGCTCATCGCTACCTGATTTATTTTTCTCTCTACACGAGCTTTACATGAACTCCAAACATAAACATGAACAACCAAACATAAAGACACAGCCTCACAATATAGCTAGCAGCTAAACATGAGGACGTTCACTCAGCTTCCCAGAAAAGCCGAAAAGTACTCTCTGTTCTGATTTGGCCTTGTAAACAAACTCACGTGAGAGCTAACGACTGTGTTTAAAAAAATAATCTGACCGGAAGCGAAACTCCAGCCATTCAGGCTCTGCCAGGACGGAGGTCGTCGTGTCAATAAAGGCCACACAGATCCAACATGGCGAACACCGTAGTTGCAGTTTCTACAATGTGTCGTCACGACCGGTTGTGAAAGCCGCATGCGCAGTAAAGTTTGAATTCTGGAAGCTCGAGCTGCTGTTGTTTACGTTTGTGGAATCTCCTGGGAAGGAGATGTTTGTGTAGTTTATTATTATTATTTTTATTATTATTATTATTATTTCACCTCGGACACTTCATTACACTACACGAAGACAAGTGATTCCGAGTCGAGTCAATGGGTGCCGTGGAGAGCACCGAGAGGGAGAGGGAGCCGCTGCTGTGGCCGAGACAAGCCGAAGCGACACAAGCCGAAGCGAGAGTCCAGGCAGTACGCAGCAGCAGCAGGGTGTACGGACGAAGATGGCTGGTGTTAAGCTTGTTCTCAATGCTCGCCTTTTTACAAGGGATGGTGTGGAACACATGGGGCCCCATCCAAAACTCTGCCAAGCATGCTTTCGGCTTCTCATCTACGGACATTGCCGTTTTAGTCATTTGGGGACCCGTGGGCTTCCTCCCGTGGCTCCTGTTTGTGTGGCTGATGGACAAGAAAGGTTAGTTACTATCTGTTTACGTTGCTGATCTGACTGCCTTGTGTAAATAAATAGCTTTGCTCCAAACTGCACAAGATCACACGATTCTCCAGCAAGTGCTTCAGTAATTTTCAGCATCCTGGTCTCATAGGGTACAAAACTTGCTAAGAAATGCCCTAATTGTTACTTTTTACTTCGTTTGCTGCCCTGTGGGAAAAGGATGTATGAAAAATTCTTCTCCATCTGGTCCCTCTGAGGTTCTGGCTTTTGTCAGAGGATTTCCCTTTCAGAGAGAGTTTTGAGTCAGAACTAGACCAAGACAATATGTGGCCCAATACATTATGCATCCATCCATCCATCCATCCATCCATCTTCTATACCGCTTACTCCTTTTCAGGGTCACGGGGAACCTGGAGCCTATCCCAGGGAGCACCGGGCACAAGGCGGGGTACACCCTGGACAGGGTGCCAGTCATTATGGTGCAATAACTTAAAATCACAGAGTTGTCAGATAGTCATTCTTCCAGGGTCTTAAAATCTACAGGGTGTCCAAAAGGTCTCCATACGTAGGGGACTATGTATGCTAGCATCGCTTCAATTGTGCCTTCGTCAGTGGATGTTTGTGGACGTCCACTTCTCGGTTGGTCTGCAACACTTCCAGTCTTTTTAAATTTGTTAAACAGTCTTGTGTGTGTGATGTGCCTACTATGGTTCCTGTTAAAGTCCACCGCAGCCTTGTGACAGCCTCCTGATCCAGCCGTGGAAATGATTTCAGTGTGTTTTTCTTTTGTCGAAGGCGTTCTTAAAGGGGGAAAAAATTATAATATAAACTAAATATGCAATTTTTTGGAAGATATTTTGCTACAATGTGTTAATTTAATGTGTGTATGGAGACTTTTGGGACACCCTGTACATTAAATAAGTACTACAAGGGATTTGAATAAAAAGCAAACCACCTGATGCTGAACCAGTGAGAATGTGTTTATGTATGAGTGAATGGATGAACTAGGAATAGAGTGAGCCTTTTGGAGGAAATTTTTCAGTAAAGTTGCAGCAGCATCCATCTATCCATCCACCTGGAGCCTATTCCAGGGATCTCGGGGCACAAGTCAGGGGACACTCACATTCACACACTGCGGTCAATTTGGAACTGCCAATCAGCCTACAACGCATGTTTTTGGACTGGGGAAGGAAACCGGTGTACCCAGAGGAAACCCCAAAGCAATGGGGGAACATGTAAACTCCACGAACAGATGGTGGAGGCTGGAATCGAACCCCTAATCCTGTAGGTGTTTGGCAAACGTGCTAAATCAGTTGCAGCAGCATTTACAAAAGAACTATTTTCACAAAATTCAAATGCAAACTACACAAAGTGATCTTGCACCACATTTTAGCATGGTCAAACAGAAAAAATCTGTGGCCAGATTCACATTGTACACTTTTAAGTCTTTGGGCAAAATGGGCTTGTAAGCATAGTGATTTCTGCAGACAGATACAAATCATGCAGACTGGTATAGCACAATGTCTCATAATACACAGGTTATATACTGTCTGTATTGTTAACCTAAGACTCCATATATTATCATTGAGCTGCCTCATGTTGCTCTTTGTATTTAGTTATATGACCTAAGAGTACAAGGTAAATGAAAAGGCAAAGTCAGTTGTGCAGTACTGCTGAAGTAGGTTTATCAGTGCTTAGTCAGGATTTTTTTTGTAATGCTTGAGATTCTGTGTGGTCTGCCTATTGCTTTTAAACAGTTTTTCAATCATATACTGATCTAAATTTGACTGGAATCTCTTTTCACATGACAGGTCATCAGATGATCCTTTGAAAATGACAGCACTTTAACCTTACCATAAAAACGAATGAGAATCCAATGTATGTGTTGTATTTTGAAAAAAGTCACGCGGAGATTTTGTAATCAAAAGGGCACGATTCCTCTTTGGTCCTCCTCAGTTATACATCCTGCTCAAATTTGTCAGCAACCCGCACCCCACCATAGTTCAAGCTTGACAAATGACATATTGTATTTAATGACATAGGTAATTAGATATAATTGAATTTGTGAAATATTTCCAACAAGTTGGAACATAAACATTACTAATGTAGCTACAAGTGCTACATTTTAAAATGCCTATGATCGCTGAGTTCATAGATTGTTTTCTTCATTTAATTTTTGCACAAATAAACAATTTGACAGGGATTCGAACAAGCTAACAATTGGAGAATGCATGAATTAATTAAGATCCTAGGTCCTTCAAATACAATGTTAATGTAATCGTGACACACATTTTTATTGGTCCAAATCATTATTGTATAAATCCTGCTGTTGTCTGTTCTCATCACTAATGGTAGAAGTGCAGGCTGTTGAGTTTAATTGTTTCAAGGGTTGCACAATTACACAGAGTACTGTCTAAAGGCTTGCATATTAACATAAAACATTTCACGTAAGCATACATTGTTAAGGAGACCTGTTATAGAACCTAAGGAGGACTACTTTTAGTACAGTCACAATTAAACTTTTTCTAGTCCCCTGTATACGCAACCTGGACTATTCACTCTCGCAGATGTTTCCACAGCTGTTTATAGACTTCTGGACTGCAGTGTGGGTCACACAGCAGCATCCAAATCACGTTCCTACCTTCACACCAGCAAGCAATAAGGCAGTGCGTGACGACACACATTTGCTTGACATTGAACTCTGGTTCCAGCTACAGCGAGTAGTGACATTGGAATGGTCTTTAAATTTGATCTTAATTAATTATGACTTAATTAATTAAATTAGTTATGACTAGATAAGGCAGCTGGCTCCAGCAAACTCTGTGGACTTTGTGGCACCGATGTTCTCTCACACAAGTTCCTGCCTGGGTTTAGTTCAGATTTAACATTGTGTCCACTGCCATTTCTCATCATAACTTCAGTAAAAGGTTGTACAGTGATACAGAGTAATTTATTAATGACGACGAGAGGTGAAAAAAAAAAAAAAAAGACACACATACATAGCATTGTCAGGTCACCAAATCTACACTATATGGCCAGATGTTTGTGGCCACCTGACCATCACACACATATATGTTTATTATAATAACCTCCACTCTTCTAGGAAGGATTTCCACTAGATTTTGGAGTGTGGCTGTGGGGATTTGCCCATTCAGCCACAAGAGCATTAGTGTGGTCAGGCACTAGTTCAAGTTCACTTTATTGTCATTTCAACCATATACAGCTGGTACAGGACACAGTGAAACGAAACAATGTTCCTCCAGGACCATGATGCTACATAAAATAGCGCACTAACCACATGAGACGACACAGAACTAAATCTACACATTTTTACATAAAGTGCACGTGCAAACATGTGCTAACAACACAGAACAATACAGTACTACTGAAACAGGACAATAGGCAGAGTAAGTGACAGTGTAGCGCCGACCAGTACACAGTTTTAGTGTGGAAGTGTCCGATATAACAGGTAGTGCCAAAGAGTAACAATATATTTTAAAAATGATATAAATATAAACATAGCATGCTATGACTGAGTATTCAGCAGATTATCTTATACCAAATATGGTCATAGCAGTTATTGGGGTAGCAGCCAGGTAAAGTGTATAAACTAAACTAATGTTGGGCGAGGAGGTCTAGGGTGCAGTCATTGTTCCAGTTCATCCCAAAGGTGTTCAGTGGGGTTGACGTCAGGGCTCTGTGCAGACCACTTGGGTTCATCCAAACTAACTTTGCCACATCATGTCTTCATGGAGCTCACTTTGTGCACAGGGGCATTGTCATGCTGAAATGGGTTTTGTTCCAGTGAAGAGAAATTGCAGTGGTACAGCCTTCAAAGACATCTTATACAATTGTGTGCTTCCAACTTTGTGGCAACATTTTGGGGAAGGCCCACGTGTGTGTGATGGTCAGGTGTCCACAAACCTTTCACCATATAGTGTATATAATAGGTGTAGGTTTGAGTGGACATTGCAGATTTACTCAATAACTGTGACAGTTACGTACTGCTGATTTAATACTAAGCAGCATTCCCAAGTCTTAGTGTATTAAATTTCTGATAATGGCACCTTTATATAGCACACAGCATGCAAAGTCCTGTCACTGAAGAGACAAGTAAGTATTAGAACATTATGTATGAACATCTGGGGTCTTAAGGTTAGTTTGTATTGATTTCAGAATATGTTCTACTATATATTATGACATATAAAGGCTCTACACAGAGTGCATTCAACTGTACAAAATATAAGTATTTATATTTAGTATATAATTGGAATGAAAGAAAAATTACACCTTGTATTTAGTGAATAAATGATTCTGATTCTGGAGATTCAATTTGATATACAGTTCATTGGGAAAGTCTGTTATGTCTTTGCCTTGGAGATGTTCATGACCTTGTGACTTATAGTTAGGAGTCAAAATGCTTGGCATTTATGTTAATTCAGGTGAATCAACCCCTTGCAGAGTCACTGGCTCTGAATAGGTGACTTTGATTTTAGTACCAGCCAAAGAAAGTAAAAGTGCTGGCTGTTAGAATTTTGTCACTTATATAACATTCAGTCTATGTAGCTAAAAGCTGACAACCATGTGAAGTGGTTCATCTGTGAAAGAGTTCCTGTGACACCTGCTTGAGTAGAGCACATTCCTGCTGATGTGGCAGAACCCAGTTCCTAACAGCAGATTGTCTTCATTCAGCTTGGACAAATCTTGAAGAAATCTCGCTGCATACTGTTAATGCAGGGGTTCTAGATTGATATTAGTGGTTATATAACGGACACGTCCAGGTTTCAGTTAGACTCTAACTGGAAAGGAGTGAGAGAGGTCACTACACATCATAATATGAAAGTATTAAAAGTTCCTCTATTGAGAGCTCTGTAACATGGGTGTTAGGAAACACTTTGATTTTAATGTGCAGTGTGTACTAGTCTTCGTTTATGAAGATAATTCTATAATTATAATAATTATAATAATTAAATGTAAACAATAATAAACAATTAAAGTATAAATATTAATAAGTAAGTAATTATAAAGATAATTACTGAAAGGATCAAAACATTTATAGCCCAACTGCTAAAATAATAATAATAATTTATAGTCCAACTAAACACCACTGATATCATAATTCGTTATATAGCTCTAGACCTAGTTTGTTATATAGCTTTAGAAATTGTGATTAATATGTGGAGCAGGATTCAGACTGTGTGTGAAATACTAGTGATGTAACTGTAAAGCACTCTGCATAAACCTGTTACTGGAGTCGATCTCCACAGAAGACATACAGTGTATATGCAAATTAAGACATCAAATTACACCTCTGCCTGCTCCTGAAAATGAGCACTAGCAAATCAATTCCTCGCATGCAGAGTTGCTATAAATGATTAGGTCTTTCTTGTCTTGAGTCTTTGTGTTCAGATTTATTGCACAGTCTATTATATAGTGCCCTCCACTAATATTGGCACCCTTAGTAAATATGAGCAAAGAAGGCTGTTAAAATTTTTCTTTATTGTTTAACCTTTTGATGTTTTGCTCAAAAAAATTCACAAAAATACTCTGCTCTCATAGATATAAAACAATTGCAAACAAAACAGGTTTATTAAAAAAAATTAAACATATTATTGGCACCCCTATGAATTCATATAAGAAAAATATATTTAAGTATATTCCAATTGATATTTAACATTTTTTTTTAGTACACCTGGGTGACTAGGAACAGGAAATTCAACCATGACTTCCTGTTTCACTGGGGTATAAATATGAGGCAGCACAAAGGCCAAATTTCTTTAGTCATTCATAACAATGTGTAAGACCAAGGAATATAACTGTGATGTGTGGCAAAAAGATTGTTGAGCTTCACAAAATGGGAAGTGGCTATAAGAAAATAGCAGAAGTATTAAAAATGCCCATTTCCACCATCAGGGCAATAATTAAGAAGTTCCAGTCAACTGGAAATGTTATGAATTAATCTGGAATTGGATGTCTGTCTTTATTGTCTCAACGCACTGTGAAGAGGATCACAGCTGGAGAACTGCAGAAGTTAGTTGCGTCTTGAGGTCATAAAGTCTCCAAAACTACAATCTGAAGTCACCTACATCACCACAAGTTGTTTGGAAGGGTTTCAAGAAAAAAGCCTCTACTCTCATCCACAAACAAACTCAAGCATCTTCAGTTTGCCAGACACTACTGGAACTTCAAATGGGATTGGGTTCTATGGTCAGATGAAACCAAAATAGAGCTTTTTGCAATAAACACCAGAGGTGGTTTTGGTGCACACAGAGAGGTAGCCATATGGAAAAGTACCTCATGCCCATGGTTAAATATGGTGGTGGCTCTTTAATATTTTGGGCCGTTTTTCTGGACTCTATCAAATATCAACAGATATTAAATGAAAACCTGACTGCCTCTGCCAGAAAGCTTAAAATGGGCCGTGGTTGGATCTTCCAGTAGGACAGTGATCCAAAACATACATCAAAATCAACACAAAAATGGTTTACTGACCACAAAATCAAGGTCCTGCCATGGCCATCCCAGTCCCTTGACCTGAACCCCATAGAAAACCAGTGGGGTGAACTGAAGAGAAGAGGCCACCAGTGTGGACCTCAAAATTTGAAGGATCTGGAGAGATAGTGTATGGAGGAATGGTCTCAGATCCCTTGCCATGTATTCTCCAACCTCATCAGGCATTGTAGGAGAAGACTCAGAGCTGTTATCTTGGCAAAGGGAGGTAGCACATAATATTGACTAAAAGGGTGCCAATAATTGTTACACACCTATATTTAAAAGATTTTTTTTTTCGATAAACCTGTGTTGTGTTTGCAATTGTTTGATATCCCTGAGAGCAGAGTATTTTTGTGATTTCTTTGAACAAAATATCAAAAGGTTAAACAATAAAGACAATTTTTCACAGCCTTCTTTGCTCATATTTACCAAGGCTGCCAATATTAGTGGAGAGCACAGTATCTCTTTTTGCATCAATACTTTTTTCAGCCTTTGAAGGAATTGAAAGTGGCAGAGAGAAAACTGTCAGTTTCAAGTTCCGTCAAAAGTAATGGTCAAGTAAATTACACTAGGAACAGATTGCTTAAAGACTGGTTGTTCAGAGAGGAAAAGCTGCTTTCTTGCTCCTTATAATATGCTGCTTTCTTTACTGACACACAAACATTTTTTCTGTAACCTTTAATTATATATAAAATATAAAATATTAATGTATATATGTATATAAAGAGAAAAAAAGCTGTTTACACTGTTTATTGGGTCTCTACCATGTTATTATGTTGTCCCTGTCACCTGTGTTCCAGGGTTGCGGTCTTCTCTCCTGCTCACAGTCTTCTTCATGGTGTTGGGCTCCACTCTGCGCAGTATCCCTCTCTCAAACCTGCAGCTCAGACGCTGGTAAGACTCTCATTCACGATGCATCATTTCACTCCACATCTCTATCCTAGGAAAAACATCTTGTAAAGGTCAAAGCAATTTTCACATCCCGCCTTGAAGCCATATTCAATTCACTTCCAAGTGCCATTCTCTTGTGGCCCGACATCTTAGTTATGATGTGGTTTGATGGTTTGTGTCATTGGGTAAATTATTGTTTTATTATTTAAGAACCTTGCATCTTCTGGAAGAGCAATTTTATTTGCTACTATGTAATGTCCTTGTAAAATTGAAAGGAAAGGACATGGAAGCCCATCAGGACACAAGGTACTGGTAGAGCAAGAACACAATACATTATTGTTTCTATAGGAAGAGCTCCTTCACAGGGACTTCATCTAATAATCTAAACCTAAAAATAAACGAATTTAAAGTGTTGATATTTAACTAAGAAAAATGTATAATAGTTGATATGGTGAAGCTTGGAAATGTTTATTTAATATGTTCAGTATGGCCAGAGTCTCCAGTGTCAGCACTTTGTAGTAGTCTGGGGTGAAGTTGTTCCTTCCACCACAGGACAATTTCACTGCACTATGTGGCTTTGTTATAATAGGCTGCATTTTTGTCAGAATAACTTAGAGAAAATGAGTAAATGATTGTTTATAGCTTGTGTCAAATGATAACACTAGCTAACTTGTTTGTCAAACATTCCTCAACAGTACATGTAACAATCAACCTATAAAAAAGTAGGTTGTGTCATTGTTTAATGAAGAAAAGCATTTCATGCTTGGGAAATTGCTGTGTCATGAGAGGAATAAAACCAAATAGCTTAAGGAGTAACTAAGAAAACAATGGCTGTGTCAGAAATCGCATACTGTGACAGTACCTACTGCATTCGTTTCAGTACCTACTGATCAGTATAAGTGGTAAGCATAAGTACACTCCTGACGTACTACGCGTGCGGATTCTGACAGCTCTTCCACGCCAGTCCCGTTGCCTAATGGGATAGCGCAGTATCCACAGTGTCCACTGGTTCCGTACTGCAGAATCTCGGTGGAAGCAGTAGTATTTCTGTTATATGAATACTGAGAATTCGTACTACTCTTTTGATGTACTGATTTTCTTCGCCTACTGGGTAGTAGGGATATTCGGATGCAGCCGACGACATATTGAAAACAGACATTTATTAAGACTCCTTACTCTGCAGGTTCTTTTGTGTTGATTTTTTTTAAACATAGAACATTTTAAGACAAACACATTACATGTCTCATTAGTTCACAGGCTCAACTGGTGTCTCATTTCTATCTATTTACTACCACTAATATGCAGTACTGTACAAGAATTTCATTAGTCCTGTTTTTATTAATATAAGTAGTTCAATATTTCCTATTGAATCTCTGAATTAGCTTGTTTCATATGATGCAAAGCCACAGACATCACACCCCTTTGTATAATTGTTTATAAAATCATATTTTTTAATGATGTGTTTGGATTTGGGGGTTTATTGAAGTGTTGCATGTCTGATTATTGAAACACCGCTGCTACAGACTACTGGAATCAATGTGGATTGAATTTCATATTTATAAAGTTGCTTTTACATTTCTTACCTTGCTTAAAAGCTAGAAGGGAAGCTCCATTTTGCTGAGAGCAGGAACACCTGCTGTTTTATATCTGATGTAGTGTTTAGCTGTTCTGTATAAATTCTGAGTATTGTTCATGGCTATATTCGAAAGATCTTGCAGCCGATAAAGCTCAACTCTCGTTGCTGTTACAGGAATTTTGTATGTCGGACGTGTTTGTAGTCTTGTGTTTTAATTAGAGATAGGCCTTCTGCCTCATTTAAATATTCAAATATCTGTACGAGTTAATGAATGGATATTTAGGTAAACACTAGGAGAGAAAATCATGTCAATAATAATATTGCATATAATAACATGTAGCATAATATAATTTTTCTACTGCAGTTGAAATTTCCACCTGTCAGTGCTTCTGTAAGTGTTTGACAGTCCCGACACACACCTCTAACTTGTACAAAGTGATAGTGTTGCTCTATGTGTTAAAATAGTGCCAGATGCTTTTCTTTTACAATTTGCTCACTGACTTTGTCAGCACGAACATTTAATTGAGTTCATTACAAATCTGGTTGGTTGCTTAATCAACAGTTGAGCATTGACAAGGATTTCAAGTTGTACATGAGCAATGGGCTGGATTGAAAAGGCACTTGTTTACCAAGAACTATGAAGCGTTCTCTGTCCCAACAAACATTGACTTAAGAATGATGTAAGCAGCAGGTGCCAATAAATCATCGTTGACCGAATATCTGCGTTCACTATCAGACACGGTACAGAAGTTTGTTCTTGATCTGTTTTGTTGTCAAGACCACCGATTCACCGAACGAGTTAATGCTATGAATGAACGTTTTAAGGTGCACACAGATAATGCTACTTTATATTTGTGCAAAATATACACGGAGAAGCCACGCACTAGCATCTGCCTCCATTATGCATTCTGTTTTATATGAATGTTATTTGCTGCAGAGAATGAAATGATTGTTTGATGTTTGTGTTAGGCTTTTTGATTCACACCCAGCAATGGTGTTACAATACTTGCATCGCACAAGGTGTGATTTCACCCTATGCTGTGAATTTATTTCATGTGTTTCTAAGTCCAGGATTGAGCCTGCTTGCTTATATCTAAGTGGAGGTGTGAAAACAGTGTGTATGGTGAACTGTGTGTTCGAACCCTATGTTACTAAAGCTGCTAAGCCTCTGTATTGCTAATGTGAATTTAAATGAAAACAAAAATGGACAGGAGACAGAAATCCTTTTTGTCACCAATAGGTGTCAGCACTTGCATTGAGAGTGAGTAGATAGAGATGAGGTTCATTCTTAACCAATGGTGCCCTGTGCTTGTCTCAAAAGTAGCAAATATCTGTATCAAGAGCCTCGGTGAAGGGGAACGAAACTCATTGTAGCCAATTCAGACATGATGTGCTCTTGTCAATTGGTTGATCCATCTAGCACAGGGTCCAGTGTTAGTTTCAACAATTCACTGTCTGCATGTTTGAGATCAGTAGAGGCAAGCACTTGGAAAAGAATAGCTGCAGATTGGAGGCAGATGTCAGCGCATGCTCTTCAGAGAGAGGAATGTGTATATAAGACGCATGCAGTGTTTGGTGAACCTGTTTTCATGGAATTCTCATGGTTTGGATTTGGATTTCACAGATGGATCTGAATCTGAGAAAAAAAAATTTGCGCTCAAGACCTTGTCTGTTCAGAGAAATCCACTGCCCTCTCAGTCTTGCCTATAGAGGAAACGCTTGAGTCTGAGTCTGTGCTGCAAAGGCACAAAAAACACCCACCATATTGCAGTGGTTGCTGATTGGGAATGCCAGTGATTGCTCTCAAATCAAAGCAGATTGTAATACTTACAACAAATGTATGCAAATAGCAAGCACAGCCTCTGATTAACGAGTACAGGGTGCTATAGTTGAACCACCATGACTTCAAATGACAAGCCTTTACATCTAGTAGCAAATTTCAAGAATTCCCTGTTGGCCAGACGTTCTGTCAGATGTTTTTTATTTAATTGTTTACAGAATAAGACGCAACACGTGTGCTATTATTATTAATAGCGGGGGTGGAGTGGTGCAGGCCAACAAGCTGTGTTACTGTTACCACTTAAAAGCTGATTATTCTCCAATAACTGCATGTCACAAAGTGTTTTATTCCTCTTACACCACATCAATTTGTTTACATTTTTACTATTACATTTATTTACTATTACTATTACACATATTGTTAATTGATTTATTTACAGCTTTTATTTTTACAGGCAAGTGATATGACCAACTTGAACAACCAGCCATCCATATTAAATCTTCTGCTGAAATGGGCTTTCTCTCAGTAGGGGACAATTAGCTACAATTATAGTGCACTAATGGACACATTCCACCCAAAAGCAGTTTAATCAGAGTGCATTGAGACTTCCTCTGCCACCGCTTTTTGATATTTATCAAGTTAATAATCTCTGTCTAAATTGCTACGCTCCTTCTGCACTCAGGGTTTCTCGCGCAGACTCCGGCTCACTCGCACTTATTTAAACTTGTCCTCTGCCACACTGCTGCAGCAGAACTTACGCTTGCTTGTCAGCTGATCCTGGAGACAGATCACACAGAGAACTTGATTCATACAGTAATTAGAATGGAAGTGAATCAGCACAGTGAATGGAAGTCTTTGGTCTTTGCCTCAGTCCTGAGGGTTACATCTGTCATAATTTTTTCTGGATTAGTGCCACATTAAACAAAGGCTTTTTTTATTATTTTTATTTTATTTTTTTTAATAACATTTTTTAACATTGGAAGAATCTTTGCAGAGTTTGCATGTTCTCCCAGTACTTTAAAGGTTTTCTCCAGGTACTCTGGTTTCCTCCACCAGTTCAAAGGCATGTGCAAATTGTCCAGAGTGTGTGAATGTGTGTGATTGTGCCTTGCGATGTATTGGCACCCCGTCCAGAGTGTCCCCCGACTTGTTCCCCGAGTCCCCTGGGATAGGCTCCCGGATCCCCCGTGAACCTTTTTAGGATAAATGGTACAGAAAATGGATGGATGGAAGAGTCTTAAAGTTTCCTTGCTTTGGGTTTGGGATCTGAAATCATGATATCCAAATATCAAAGGTTTCTACTTTTTCAGAGGAAACTCGCTTTCCATTTAACTCTTCTCCAAAACCTGTCCACTCCTCCATTTCTATTTAAGGAGTGTATGACTATGATAATAAGTCTTACCATGAGCACCAATATTGCTGTGTCTAGGTTTCAACTGGATAGTGTATACGGAAGATAGGATGGAAACAGGGTGTTAAATATTAAAGCACAATATTTAAGAGAGAAATGGAAGGTGAGATGAGTGTTGTTGAGAAGATTGTGGAGTAGATCAGTGCGGTTATTGATTGGTCTTGCAAGGAAGACTTACCTTTGTGTACAGCTGGGGATTTTGATTTCATCTGTGAGATTGAGGCCGGTGATTGAGGTGTCACTATAGTATAGCTGGAATGGTGGCTGACAAAATGGAGCCGTGTCTCATGGCTGCAGTCTGTACTACTTGCTGAATTTTGTTCTTCACTTAATATTGGATTATGCCTTGAAATGTTTTATGTAAAGAGCACCGGCAGTGCAATTATTGCAAACATGCAATAACATAATTTGACTTGATCCAAGCCGTTGCCACAAAGAAGCACACAAATGTGTAGGATGTCTTTGTATGCTGAAGCTTTAAGATTTCACCCCACTGGAATAAGGAGGCCCAGACATATTCCAGCTTGACAATGCCCCTGTGTACAAAGTGAGCTCCATGAAGACAAGGAGGGACCATCGTTGGAATGGGATGTTCAACAAGTGCATATAGTTGTGATGGTCAGGTGTCCACAAATTTTTGTCCATATAATGTATGTTTAATGTTATGTTTAACTTTGGCAAAATAAGTTACCTCCTTAACACTTCAGCATCTCCTATAACACTTATGTTATAACAGCTATAAACAGTTGCTCTGTCTTGAAGTTAAGACAAACAAATGCAGCTTGTCACATTTCTGAGAAACCCCAAAGTCCTCTGTCTTGAACACTCTTCTGTATCTGAAAACTGAAAGTTACAGATTTACTTCTGTCTGTTACAAAGCACTGATATTGGAGACTCCTTCCTATATATATATATATATATATATATATATATATATATATATATATATATATATATATATAATTTTTTTTAAGTTCTCACAAAAAACTTCAACATACGCATGTTTTTAAAATCCTTTTATATGGAGCGTTAATAGGCACATTAATATAAACCTTTCAGATGGATTACAGTCCAAGCTGCTGTTCTGATCAATCTCCTGACTAGTCAGATTCATGCATTCAACAGCACTGTGGTGTAAAACTATAGATGTGAACATTATAAAGCAACATAGTGTTGTACTTTCAAAAGTGACAACACTCCCATCACACTACTAAAAAATGTGTAGCTATGATAATAGAAATCAGATTATTGATTATTGACTGCTTTTTATTTCCCCACACATGGACCCAGATTTTTTTCCTCGTTCAGCTTATTGAAGTGCTCGTAAATGTGTTCGTGGAATTATTGCCAACATCAGAATTTTTTTTTTTCAGGTCTCTGATGTAAACAAATTAACTGTCACTACTTGGCTGGCTCACATCAGGAAAATATATTATTGATGTTCTAATACTACAGTATAGATTCTGTGTATAACTGTGTAAAATCACTTGGTTAAACTCTATATTTAGTGTTGTTTATGTAAGGTCAGAACTGTTGTGTATAGCATATTTGAATTTTATGCTGTGATGTCTTGAATTTTTTAAAAGTCTTTATCAAAAGATCTAAAAAATAAATAACTGTAAAATCACAGTTTGGATTTATATGCCATTGGTACTCTTAAGACAGAAACCATTTGAATGTCTTGCTCTGTAGCATATTGTGCATTCATTCCTTTGCTTCAGATTGGAATTGTTTACATATCGGCTGTAGCAGATGGAAAGGGATTCAGTTTGCTATCTGTGGTAGCTCTCGCACTGTGCACTAGGGACAGGTGATGGCCCAGTTTAGTCAGAAACGCGCAACCATCGGGAAGCTCCCTACAGAGGCCTTCTTTTCTCCAATCTTCCATGAACACAGGGGAAAAAAACTGTTTTTCTGTAGTCAACCACTTTTCTGATGCATACAGCAGCAGTTTTTTTATGGGGTTTGAATTGTTTCATAATTCCAAATAAATAGATTACTATCCACAAATAAATGCAGTGAGATTTACAAAAATTAAACAAATTCACAAATGTATTGAATGAGGTCCACAAATATGTCAGTAGTTTCACAAAAATAAATAAAATTGACAAATAAATAAAATGAGATTTGCCAACAAATTTTTTTTTTTTTTTACAAATATGCTTTTATGTCATAAAAACAACTCTGCTTTGCATTCCTTTGTGGATCACGTCTTTTGATTTTGAAACATTTCTAGTGTCAAGAGTGCACACAAATCCACAAATAGTTGGACTCCACCCACCGTCTACTCAAGCCTAACCCCTACTCAAGGATAACGACCACATTGCACTGACCAATCGTAGCACGTTCTCGCTCCAACCAATCACGTTTTGTTTTACAATCAGGACGGGAACAGAGTCATATTGCACCGAACTCGCATATTATGAAGGCTCTCCAACATGGTCGATCAGGAGGAATGATGACAGGAGAGTGGTTCTAATTTATATTTGCAAATCTCATTTTATTTATTTGTCAGTTTAAGTTATTTTTGTGAAACTGCTAACATATATTTGTGGATCTAATTTTTTACATTTGTGAATTTGTTTAATTTTTGTAAATCTCACTGCATTTATTTGTGGATTGTAATCTGTTTATTTGCAATTATGAAACAGTTCGAACCACATAGTTTTTCTGACCTGCTGAGATATATATAATGTATGTCATGTGAAAAATTGTTGGCTTTTTTGACGTTTATACAAGCAAACATTTGATAAAAAAAAAATCATTGAAACAGTGCCTATTAATGAAGTTGATATACTTGAACAATAGAATAATATTCAATAGAAAAAATAATAGATGTGATTTACTTCTGTGGAAAAAGTAAGTACACCCTTGGCCTCAAAATCTAGTATTGCCCCTTTTAGTAGAAATAACTTCTTGTAGTCGTTTTGCATAATTGTCCACAAGGCTTGCTGGAATTTATGACCACTCTTCCATGCAATATTTTTTCAGTTCCAAGATGTTAGAGGGTTTTCTTGCATGTACATGTTACAAATCCCCCCACAGCATTTCAAATCTGGGCTTTGACTAGGCCATTCCATAGCCATTTCTTCTTTTTGAGCCATTCCTTGGTGGATTTGCTAGTGTGCTTAGGATCATTATCCTGTTGAAAGGTCCACTTTCTGTTCAACTGCAACATTCAGACACATGGCCTCACATTATCTTCAAGCACTCTTTAATATGATGTAGAATTCATAGTTGAATCAATGCATGCAAGCTGTCCAGTCCCTGTGACACCGAAGCAACTCCAAACCATAACATTTCCACCACCGTGATTCACAGTTGGTATGAGATGCTTCTCCTGAATAGCTATCTTTGGTCTGCACCAAACATGTCTGCTGTTACTGTGGCCAAACAACTCTATATTTGATTCGTCTGTCTAGAGCACATTATTCCAAATGGCGTGGTCTTTGCCTATGTGCTCATTGGCAAACTGTAGTCTTGCTTTAATGTTCTTTTTAGACAGCAAAGACATTTTCCTGATACGCCCCCCTTACAGGTCAAATTTGTGCTTTCTGAATGTAGAAGCATGCACTTTGACATAAACAGCTGCAAGACTTACTAGCAGAACCTGTGATGAAATTTTCGGGTTCTTGGAAACTTCTTTTTGCATTAAATGGTCTGCTCTTGGGCTGAATTTACTGGGACGGCCAGTTCTGGACTAATTGGCAGTCGTTTGATATCTGTGCCATTTTTAGATGATTTTCCTTACAGTGTACTTCAAATAATTTGAAGATTTTTTTAAATCCCTTGCCAGACTCCTAGACAACCTTTTATCTGAAGGCCTTACAGAACTCTTTAGATCTTGGCATGATGACACACACCTTAATAATAAAGGGAACACCTGACACAAGATATGAGAGGGGTATAAATAAGACAGGTTCCATCTGCACTCTCTAAGCAGGTTCTAATCACTGGTACCAAAGAAAATATGGGACATGATCCGAAAGATGAAGGGCAAGGAAGGCGGAACCCAAATACAACACATTAAGAATCAAGGCTCTCTACTACCCACAAAACAAGAAACTGCTAACAAGTTAGCAGAGACATTTGAGAGAAATTTTTCAGTGGAGAACTGCCGCCCTGAGTTCCAGATGACACAGACATAACAGGAACAGATCTCTCTTTTAACTTCCTTTCAGATAGCATTTCCTTTCAGATGAGGAAAAAGCACCTTGAATCACCTTATAAGACTGGAAACATTTATACGGAATAGTTTTATCAAAAAAATAGTTTTATCAGAAAAAGCCTATGATACAACCTGGAAATACAGCATCTTAAAAGATTTCCATGAAATGTGTTTTCGGCGCTACCTGCCAAATTTCATTTCCAACTTCCTATCTAACAGACACTTTTGTGTCCAAATAGGAAACACCCTGTCAATTTTACACACACAAGAACTAGGGGTGCCACAAGGAACATTCTGTCAGTCACCCTTTTTAGCATAAAAATCAACAGTATTCCAAACATCATTGGACCCAACATATTCTGCAGCCTCTATTTTGATGATTTATGTATCAGTTACAGGGGAAAAACATGAACATAATCGAGAGGCAGCTACATATATGCATAAATAAATTATGTCAATGAAAAATGCATTTAAATGATCTACAACATAGACTGTATGTATGCACTTCTGTCTTCTGCAGTCTCTGTACTTGGAACAAGAACTCAGCCCATTAAGGTCATAAAAGAAACCAAATTTTAGGGCTCACTTTTGACAGCAAACTATCTTTCATCCCACACATGAAATCACTAAGAAAGAGATACCTTTAAACAATTGACATTATAAAAGTATTGACTAAAATAAGATGGGGTGCAAACTCTTTTGCGTCTCTACAGAACGCTGGTCTGATCCCAGATGGACTACGGAAGTGTAGTCAACGGCGCTGCCAGGAAATCCTATATCAAAACGTTGGATACAGTACACCACCTAGGATTAAGACTCTCCCTTGGAGCTTTCAGGACTTCACCAGTTCAAAGCTTCCACATTGAAGCAAGGGAACCATCACTTCAAAATAGGTGCTTGATACTGGCCCTGCACTATGCAGTCAAGCTGAAGGCAGATCAAAATATTCCAACTCGTGCTCCAGTTTTCCACCCTCAGTATCTACAACTGTATGAAGCCAGACCTACATACATTAGTCCTTTTGGGATCCGCATAAAACCCCATCTAGAAAACGGGGATATTAACTTGGACATCCTAGCACAGACACATACATGCCCTATATCACCCTGGAATATAATGAAACCAACATCATAATGGATCTGACTCAACATAAGAAGACGGTGACCCACCCAAATTAATATAAACAACAGTTCTTAGACATAAGATGCCATTTCCCACTCCATAAACCCGTATATACGGATGGATCTAGAAGGGACAATAGTGTGTGTGCAGCAGTCGCATTTGGACAACCGCGACTTGGTATTCGTATTCCTGCTCACTTTTCACAGTCGAAGCCCGTGCTTTGCTCCTAGCCCTAGAGCAGATAGAGAGCACATAAAACGGCACTTTTTAATCTGTACAGACTCAAAATCTTCCCTCCAAGCACTCGAATCCTTAAAGACTGAACACCCCATAATTGCCAGCATCCTAGCTAAAGTGGATTCTTTACAGAGACAAAATTTCAACATCCTTTTTTGCTGGATAGCAGGCCATATGGGACTGTCTGTCAGTTAACAAGCAGACATTGCTGCTAAGGAAGCCCTCAAATTAAGAACTACAGATTGTCAAATCACACCGTCATATCTTAAACAAATAATAAACTCGTACATCTCAAAAAAGTGGCAAATGGTATGGGCCCAGTGCATTCATAACAAACTACACAAAATCAACCCAGTTATAAACGAAAGACAATTCCTTAATTTCCCCTTTGAATCCAGACACGATCAGACCATATACACAAGATGCCATATTGGACACTGAAGACATCCACATGCTTTCCTACTGAATGTTGAAGAACCTCCCACATGTGATTACATGTACATTAAAACAAGAATGACTGTTAAACATATACTAATGGACTGTCCTGCTGTTGTCACCAATAGACAATGCTTTTACTCAGGAAATACGTATTAAGAAGTCTTACAAAATGCCCCACCAGAAAAAATCCTGAAGTTCTTATTGAATATTAAAGTGAAGGACCTCATATGGTTACTGCTAAACTGTTATAAGATTTTATTGTTGTAATGCTGTAAGAATTACTGGAATGCCCTACTTTACCTATCTTGATCTTGCCATGAAAATAGCCACTGATGCTGGCATGGCATTAAAAGAACAATAAATAAATAAATATCACTGGCACCTTGATCACCTGATTCTAATTTTATGGATTTGAAGACGTGATAAATGTAGGGGTGTACTTATTTTTCCATGTGACCAATCTGTTTTTTTGTTAATTTAAATTCTGAAAATTACTGCATAATGTCAAATTTGTGTGTCACTTGATAGAGTATATCAACTTTATTAATAGGCACTGTTTCAAAGAGGATCAAATGTTTGCTTGTCCAAATATGTAAAAAAAAAAAAAACCAACAATAAGTATAAGGATCAGAACCAATTTGGTGTTGCTATTCCCTCCTGACACAATTGTATATAAATACTTTAACAATTGGCATGTTGTCATTTGCAGAAAGTACATCATTGGTCAGTGTGTATCTCTAGGGAGATTGATAATAAGTAGGCCCACAGCAGGACAATTATAAAGTCCTTTATTTATGTAAACTAAAGGTGGTACATTTATTAAACCTGGAATTGTAATCAGTCTAAGAATTTGTTTCATTTCAAATTTCAGGTTAATTCATGGTGGACAGCTTCTTAATGGTTTAGCCGGTCCAACCCTTATGAGTGCCGGCCCTCTACTCTCCACTACATGGTTTGCTCCAGATCAGAGGGCTACAGCCACAGCTGTTGCATCATTGGTCGGCTACCTTGGAGCAGCCTGCTCCTTCCTGATTGGTCCTCTGGCTGTACCAGCGCCCAACGATACACAAATAGTCAACAGCATCACCCACTTTGACACTGGGTACATCAGGGACAGGATACAGTATGTTCTCTATACAGGTACAGTACTGTCTCCTTTGAATCTACAAAACCCACACTACACCAGTGCCTTTTTTCCCTGCCCCAAAAAGCAGTCTCATTCCTGATACAAATACAAAAAAAATAAAATCAAAGATCTCAGTAACATTAGTCTTCACCTGTACTTAAAGAAGAGGCTGCCATTGTCCTGCTTAACTGATTCAGAAAATTAAAGTATTTAAGGAAGAAAAGAAATCTTGCCCTGAAACAGAATAAAGCACTGACGCTCTTAAATATAAAAGATTCTTCTATTTGTATGAAAGTACGAAGCAAGAACTAATTCCGTTGGCTTTCGAATTCAGAAGCAAATGTCCAACCATACGCAACACTAGACAGTGGAATGAACTTGTGTATTTTAAAATATTCCCCAGAGAAAACAAATATTATACAGCACTTTTGGACTTGAGTCAGTCATCCCTAAAATAAACATCAGAGAAGCTCATAATCACAGACGAGGGGAGTTTCACAGAAATGCTATTGTTTGAAAATGAACTCGGATGAATCCAAAGCATGGCCAAGAAAATTGTTTCCTTTTTTATCATGTGGATGGAGCCCAGGAAAAAAAAAAACTAGGCAGGAAAGATCCAACAACTTCACTGACTTCTTGGCAGTGTGTCCGCATATTAAATCCTTCTTAGATCCTAAATACTTTTCTAAATAGAATAAAAATACTTTTCTAAATAGAATGAAAAATACTTTTCTAAAGACTTTGTATTGCAGCTTTTAAATGTTTTACTATACGTTTTGTTATCTTCTTTAAAGCTAGTAGTAAGAAAGTGAAAGTTTTAGAAGATGAAAACACAGAAATGCACATTGTCATTGACCGATGTAAAGAATAAAACACGACAGCGTGTGCTGTTTATAGGAAAATAATCAATGACGTGGCATGCTGCGTCCCAACGAGAGGCAGCTTACTGTCCTACGGTTGATTTATTTTAATATAACATTATTAGAATGTGCACAGTCATTTCAACCTTTCTTTTACATTACAGCCAACTGCTGTGATTACTAATGTCAGAGCTGCTGTTATAGAAACTTAATCAACACCTTCTGATCTGTCGGTTTGGAGAATTCAGCAGCACTGTGCTATAAAACACTGGGACTGATCGAGACATAAACTATAAGCATCTCAAAATTTGAAGACATCGCATTACTTATTGCGGATGTGACTGTTTCAGGGTTAATGAGATGATCATTCGCCTCGTTATGTGTTTCCTTACTGTGCGGGAGTGTAATAAATCTTCCTATCGCCTAGTTAACTCAAGATGAATGTGGCTGTTAATGATGTTGCTCGGGATCCCTCTTTCTCATGGTGCGTTTAATGCCTGAGACTTACGAAGTATACTTAACAGGCTTATCTTCAAGCCTGACCAATTCTGTGAGATTATAATGGAGGTAATGGCTTGGTGACTTACCAGTGTTATCTCTTTTGTGTAACTGTGCAGAATTGGGGATGATTGCAGTCCTCTTTGCCGTCGTGCTGCTCTATTTCCCATCCAGGCCGCCCATTCCACCCAGCGTAGCAGCAGCTAGCCAGCGACTCAGCTACAGAAGCAGCATCTGCAGATTGCTGAGGTATTTGGGTACAAACACAGTCCTAACACACTAACAACTAACACTTATTCACAGAACTTTCCAGGATTTAGAAATTATTTAAGATTCTCACCTATTCATAAGTGCACACACTAGCAAACATTTAGAGTTGAGTGCAAAGGTTTGCATTCCTCTATGGCTTGAGGGTTAAAAAGGTAAATGTGGCTCTGTTTTATTTCTCTACAGAAAGACCTAAAGTTATTAAACCGAACCCATCTTAATGTTTTGTTGGTATAAATGGATTTTCTTCATTCATCTCCTTCATATTTTCATAAGAGTGGGTAGTCGGTTGTATTTCAGTGTTTTTCCTATGGATGAGAGGATGTATGTAGTTACAAAAGGACATTTCGTTCTTTTAATTCTGATCATACAAACGCCCCCAAATCCCTCCTCATTTGATGCAGTGAGAAAGTTCCGAAAAGCAAATCCGAAAAGCGTTTGACATTCTTATTTTCATGTTTCTAACCTTAGATTCGCGGACTCTGAATATAGGAATGAATTGTGATGTAAGGAAAAATGTATGTTACATAAGAACAGGGAACATAAGGACATGACTGTCTGTAGGTGTGTATTGAAATCTAATGCAAATGTAGCTGTAGTGCAAAAGGGTATGTTGGTCTAACCACGCAGATGGTTTCGAAAGCATTTTAAGCAACACCTCTAGTCATTTCGAGATCGGGTTGAGATCAATGTGGGTTTTCTAATTCTGAACAATCGGCGAAGAGATCAATTTGGTCTGGACGTAAGTGACAGAAAATCTTAATGAATCGGGTCTTGTCGTTTTGCCCCTCACCATCTGCTCCAGTTAGTTAATGCACATCAGAGATGTGGTTCTATCCCTGTAGAGTAATTATGAAGCCTTAAGTTGGCTGGCACTGTCCCTGCATGTTAAGTAGATCATCTTTTTGTGCACTCTCACTGGTCACATGAGTCTTCAGCAGACTTCAGCCTGAATGCAGTGTACACAGTTTTCCGCAGAATTACTTCCCTTTTGATAGAAGTTGTTTATCAAAGCTAGGGCCAGTGTCACTGTTTACAGATCAGAGACGGCTGTTCCTTGCCCTGGGTATGTCTGGAATGGGTTGAAGGCTGCTCCCTGGAAAGAAGTGAGCATCCAACGGCATTGGCATAAGAACCCTGTCTTTTTAATCTGCCAGGTCAAAACACAGAGGGACACCAGAGTTTCTGCTCGCAAACACAAACTTTCTACAGAAGATGAAATATAATTAGAGCAAACAGAAAAACAGCATGCTTTCCACTTGTGGGTGTGTATTTTATACATCCATCTAGACAATTAATGGAATTGAAATTTTTTTGGAATTGAGTATTGCTGATTGGAGTCTAGCTGATGAACTGCATTTCATATGAACCTTGTAAAGTTTCTCCACATTTACAGAACACTGCAGAGTAGTAGTCAATTTCTCACTCTGAGTCATCTGCGAAACTAATTTCTCTTTTCAGGCTTAGACGTCTCTGGAGTTTGAAATATAGCTCATTTAATTGCTTTGAGTTTGATTTGTTTGCATAAGTCTCTCTCAGATGCTCTGAATATTATCACTTCATACCATCTTTACAAGAGCCATTATTCAGTGCTTGATTAGTGTGGTAGCTATGCATATTAGGATTAACTGGGCTTAGTGATTAGGGTAAAAGGTATTGCTATGCCTTGTTCCTGAGGTGTTCAGATTCTACATGGCATGCCATCAATGTTCAAAAATATTTCACAGATAAAGAGCCTGGAATGCTTACCTACTGTATCCAAATAAGCTCTTACTGGTGTATGGTTATTGATGTTTTCGCTGCTGGAAGGTTAATGAAACGGGTTAAACTGGGAGAAAAGATTATCCATCACAACACATTTCCTTCATTGAGGCCAAATCAGCACTTGTACAGCTCTATCACATCTTCATGTGGGCAGGGGTAGTGATTTACAGCAATACTTGAAGGTTCTGTTAACATTAAGACTTTGTATTGCAGATGGTTTGCGTTCTCGCTATGCTTCCCAATGCATTCAACAAAATGAAGTTGGGGGGCGGAATTAGTCGTCCCAAATGTCAGAAAAAAGATCAACAGTGTGTCTGGTGAGTCTTTTGAGCTGGCTGTGGGATGTATTGTTGGTTTACAGCAGAGCTCACCCACTCAGGGAAATCAGGGAGGCTGTATTTGGAGCATAAGGAGGGCAGATGAGCATGGCTGATGATTATAATTGGGACAGGAGTGATTGAAGCATGGCTAGAAATGCAGGTGAAAGGGACTGATTTTTTAAGGGGACCTTGAGAAATTCTTCTCCCTGGTGCTCTAATACTGTGATTGGAGAGATACTCTTAGAAATGCTAATAGATGACATAATGATATAGCCAGGGGTTTTTGTATCAGGGGATGATTACAGACCGTTCACGTTTGAGGAATATTTTAATGCTAAAATCTTACGAATTGTGTTGTGTTCACTTTTGAGGATTGAAGGACTGGATTTCATGACTGATACTTGGTTTTTGATGCATGAAGGCAAAATGCGTTAAAATAAGACGAGGCAGATAATCCTCCATATGTTAGTGAGATTAATGATGTATAGTATTTTTAAGTAAACGGTCAGATACTGTGCAATGAATACTTTCTCAAGGAAATAATTGGGAAAATGTATTTGCAAAGTGCTTAACCCCTTCCAGTAATCATTGGTGGGTCCAGACTTACATCCATGCCCTTGTAAATAAATATCTCTTTATTAGTTTTACTATAAAAAAGTAATTATTTTTTAGCATATGTTGATTTATCTGATTTTCAGACAGATAAGTGAATAATAAGCTGGTATATTAAAATTGGGTAAACAGTTAAAAATAAATAAGTGAATCAGTGATTCATTCTGAAAAGCACAACTGCACTTTAGAAGTACTATTATCTTTACATCTAAGCACTCAAAAACCAGCTACTTAAAGAAATGCACTACTTAGTAATAATAAACACACACATATTAACAAATATGATACTAATACTCATGTAGAACTGAGGCATACTACAGATAAACGTATGTCATTGTGACATAAAGTCATAGAAGAGAAAGCTTTGTTGCTAAGCACTTGCTCCATTCTATAATTACACTTGGCCAAGCGCTAGCTCTGCTGTCAGCTTGGCGTAGCTGCTGTCCCGCTCACATTTATCTTTCTGTCACTTGGCTGAAAGGCCACATAGATTTTGTGTGACAGGAAAGCTGAGGAGCTGGTAAAAAAAATAAACACTTCAATGTGCCTTGAACACCTAGTTTCAACAAATAGTAATACATCTACATCTGTCTTACAGCGGTTATCATGCCTTTTAGCCCGTGTTAAATAAAAACAAAATTCGAGTGTGTTCGGTATTGTCAAGAAGTGATGACCCTTAAAGACAAGAGTGAGTAATGAGTTTCACACAAATGGAGCAATTGAGTGCATGAGGGGTTGGCAATGTTGATAAAACAGAACTAAAGAAAATAGAGGCTGTGAGATAAGCGTACGTGACCCTGGACCTACACTACAGAGTAATTTTGTATGAATTACGAATAAGGCTTTGATAATGAACGGATATTTATGAATACAGAACGCAAACCGATAAATGTAGGTACTATGTATCCATAGATTATGTCCTCCCTTCTGCTACTTTACTTTTACAATCAACTGGATGTATGTCAGTCCAATGAAACATGAAAAGGACATCCTAACCGCCATCCCAGTCTCGCTCTGGCTGACCATCTCGCAGTAAGACCATAAAGAGAAGGACGCTCATGGTCTCTGAAAATTCAGTGGTCCTCGTCCTGCGTTTAGACCCTTACTGCAAAGACTAATTACACTCAACAATAGCATGTTATTATTTCAACAGTAAGTGTACAGCTGTCATTTAAACCCTTCTAGATTATTTGGTCTCCTCAGTCAACTCAATTACATTCCCACGAGCAGATCCACAAGAGACCAAAACAACAGTCTTTTGTTGTCGTTCAGTGCGCACAAAACTATCATGATCAGATGCCACGAGCTGCATTACTTTCCCTTACGCTATAAACTGAATGCAAGGCTAAGTAAGACTG
Organism: Ictalurus furcatus; assembly: GCF_023375685.1. Taxonomy (NCBI): domain Eukaryota; kingdom Metazoa; phylum Chordata; class Actinopteri; order Siluriformes; family Ictaluridae; genus Ictalurus; species Ictalurus furcatus. Next base: position 13,105,413 of record NC_071260.1, on the reverse strand, counting down.
TGTACATCTGGGCAGGAAAAAAGATAGTACTGATTGATATTGTTTGTGCAGATTTTTAACTGTTAAGTGATTTTAAGCTGCACACTGGCGTTGTGGCACGGTGGTTTCGTCTAGGAACCCTTGTTTCTGCCCACCTCTCACAAACTTACCTGTAGGTGGAGTGGCAATGGTCATTGCCCCTAGGTGCAAATGAGTGTGTCCATGTGTGTATGCAGGGTGTTTCGCAGTTGGACTGCCATCACATCTAGGGTGTGTTTCCACTTCACACCCAGTGTTTCTGGGATAGGGATAAGAATGAACAGGAAAGAGTGCATGAATGAAAACTGCCTTTGTTACAATCAACATTCTCTTAAACAAAGGGATTCCTGCATGCAGCGCATCCCTGCTCTGTCATTTATCTCTCTTATCTCTCGCCATGCTATCTCTCTCTCTCCACTCACTAACACGGTCACTCAGTCAGACCATTGTACTGCAGAGAAAGCCGCAAAACTGATTTCCCCATACAATTACTTGGCTTTGCCACTTTTTTTGTCATTGATACTATTATTATCAGTTTTAGCACATATTGAATTTTTTAATTTCTCACTATATTATTTTCACTTTATTGTTCTCTTGCAGGTGCGGACATCTAGCTTATCTAGTAATATATTTACATGAGCTCATTTTGGAGAGACATACGTTTGTGCAAACTGTATCATGGAACATGCAACCACATGTGCACACATACATATAGCCTCACATTTTACCCTCACTATCGCTCTCTCTCACTCTCTTACTCACACACAATCTCCCACACACATGCTGAACAATCTCTCTGTAGTCAGTTTTTGTGTTTCTTCTATTTTCCTGTACCATTTTATTGAACTTGGTTGCCTGGGCTTGATTATTACTTTGATATTGCAAAAAGCCAAACTATTTTCGAACTCCAAGTCATTGATTATTATTCCTCTTTGATGAAAACTGAGGTAAAATTTAAAGGAAAAAAATAAACATTTTGACTTATTGAATGCAATTTATATAAGGTTGTAATTTTAATTACTAAATAATATGACAGGTTACAAAATGATATAATTAATGTGAGTAATTGCTTAATAAGACTTATTATCTACTTAGGATAGTTAATAAGACAGGTTTACAGTACAGTGTGTACTATGGTGTTATAGTCCCTACATTTCTGGTGCTTCCTGTAAAAGTAGACACAAACCCTTAACATTCCTGGTGCTTCCTCTTAAGATGTAAATTATTAACATTTCTCTCTGTGTGAAGAGGAACATGTTTCTTCTTCATTAATATTCTCCTTTAGCTTTATTGAATGCTTAATCAGGCGTGTTAGGTTCAAGAGATTATTACAAAAAGGACAATGAAGGCTTTTCCCATATAATACATTAGAGTAAGAGTATATCCAGTAGCAAACCAGTACTTTTGACCAAAATCTGCTTGCAGTAAAGCACTCAGGAAACACCTTTGTCGCTGTACCAGGATTTTATTTAAATGACAGAAATTTGTGAATTTAACATTATACGGTTGAGGTGTATAGCCAATAAATGAGCTGCAGTTGCTGCTATAGTTGCATAGAATAAAAGGCATTTCAAATATCTTAACCCTAGAGTTGAACACCAGTGACGTGCCTCAGCCCTCTTGCCAAGAATAAAGTGAATCCGTTTTGTCAGGAATCGGTCAAATGTACTCTAAAAACCAGCCGTAAAACCATCATCAAAGTATAAAGGGTCATCCAAAGTCATCTTATTAGTATCTGTTTCACAACTGATTTGCAGTACGAAAGAAGAGTCTCTGAGCAGTGACATAATGTTGAAAGGGTTGAAATGAATTATATGGAATTGTTTTAACATGATCTTGTGATAGAGTACAAAAATGAAAAAAGATTTAATCAGTCTTGTTAGATTCAATAATTTATTGATTTGTTCTTGTCAAAAATGTACAGAATATAAAAATATATATGTAATATTTCTCCTTGGTGATGGCCATATAAGATACAGTGTTTGTCCAAACGATCTCAAAGGACAACTAGGATACATATATAAGTATATATTTGTACAGTATTTTTTTAAAAAATGTGAATGCAGAAAAGGTTCAGGTTCGTGGAATGTAGATAAATGGTTCTGATTAGAGATATAATAGATATTTGTGTATTTTATTGATTCATTATTTATATTCTCGGCTGTTTGATTTCGGAAGAGTCAACTTATCACTGCCGTTTGTGCATTTAATTTTAGAATGGACAAACTCTGAAACTTAAAAATACAATATCTGTTAAAGAGGGAGAGAGCTGTTTGCATTCACAATATTCCGAATATAAATGCTACCTACATATTACCCTCAGATTTAAAGAATATATACTCTCACTCGAATAAACGGAGTCTTTCTTCTCTTGTTGTTAAAGTAACATGAGGTTCCTGATGATCGCACTTGCCTATTCGGTGCCTACAGGAGTTGTAGCTGGATGGTCTGGTGTGTTGGACATGATTCTGACTCCTGTCAGGGTTAGCCAGGTAAGAAATCATCTTACTTCACTTGCTGAACACATATTTGAGTCATTTTAAATGAATGGAACTAACCAAGCAATTGAATGTTTTATAACCACCAAGGCACCACCAGGTATAAAAAGGAGATTTCAATTATTGCAAAACAATTTATGTATTGAGAATTGAGTATTTCATAAAGCAGAATAATTCTACACCATATATATTGGCAGTTATGTAGAGTCTGATAGTAGAGGGGGATGTTTTAGGCTGCAGTTACATGAGTATTGACATCTAATCCTTCACTTTCTTTTCACTGTGATCCAGGCAGAATGCACAAAAATGCAATTTCCTTGTTCAAAATTGATTTTAGGGTGTGCATGTGCCATTAGTGACTGGGAGCCCACAGCACAGTCTTTTAAAACTGTATTCCTTCCTGATCATCCTCATTTAAAAACCGGCAGATCTGTGTGAATAGACTTTTACATTTTAATCAGCTGTGTTGTAACAATCTAATTATAGCCTTGGGGGAAAAAAAAAATCTCCAAAGCCTTTCACGTCAGTGTGTAATCAAACATACTGTACAGTACATGCAAGAGACTCCTCTGTTTGTATGTTTGCCAAAATACGCCACATTCAACAGCTTAATGAGAGGAGTCCTCCATCAGTGTCTCTGTTTCTGACTCCCCCCATCCTCTTCAGATTTGCATCCGTCACTGCAGACTGTGCGATCAAAAGGTTCTGTCACAGTCTGAGAGAGATGTTTCTTCATCCTGTGCATGACAGTGACCTGCGAAAATTTAGTATGAGACAGGTGTTGCTTCTCAAGAAATCAAACAAGAAAGAGGCACATTGTCCTCTTTTCGTGTCACGCAGCTGTTCGAGAGATGCTTCTTGCTTTCAAGCTTCATTTCCCATTGTGATTGTCATTCGTGATGCAACCACCTGAAGCATTCCCTGCTTTTATGGCCACTTATATTGAAATGACCTTTCAAAGTTCTTTCAAAAGAAATAATGTTCACCAAGGAGGGAGACTCGTACCATGTAAATTGAAGTAGGCTGTGCATGGAGTGTGCATTTGTTTTGATCCTTTATGTGCTTGACCTGACAATATTTTACTTTGCTTAGGCATGTACAGATTAAATGTAGCATCATTCAAACTCCATTCGTGAATATTGTTTTCTTTGATGGAAAACTGACGTCATACGCTGTCCTTATATCCGTGCAGGCCTTGTTGGAGGTGTACATTTTTGCTCCACTGAATGTTCTACTGTCCCTAAACTTCAGTTTTCCACATGGGGACAGTGAGATAGAAGTGCTGAGAAGAATGTTTTCCTTTGCTAAGCCTAGCTGAGTGTCCAGATAAATCAGTGCCACATGCCATTAAACTATTTCCACCTGCATACTGTCCCGTACCCAGACAAACATTTAGATTTAGATTTAGACCCTGAAGCGTCGGCTTTAAAGCGTGCTCCTTAGACTTATTTCCTGCTTATTGACCATGCTTAAAAATGCATAATTACACTTAACACACCACAAATCTAATCTTTTTCTCGTTCCACTTAGCATATAACCATTCATTTACTCCTTCCCTCCACATTAAGTGTTTGGATTTGCTTCCTGGCAGCTAAATGAGTTTGAAATGGTTCATTTCTGCCTGACTAATTAGTGCAAACGCTAACCTTGAAATGAAGTAGCATTTTTGCATTTGTGAGAAAACCCAAACGTATGAAGGCAGCTAGTGACCTGTTTGGTGAGGGAATTAGATAAGAACTTGCACATGATGTACTGTTTTTGATTTCATTTGATTGGCAGTAAGCTGAAAAATAGTGCATCATGATGTATTCCTTATTTACAGAGCGCTTAGCGCCTTTAACGACTTTTCTCAGGCAGTTTGACAGACATCATATCGAATCTTTGGTTCGGAGAGTCTCTGATGTTATATGACTAGGTTGTATTTGATCGTCTTGAAATACAGCCCCTGATACCACATCTCTATAACATTACCATGCTTGACCTTAGCTGTGCCCATCACTGCACTGTCTGATTTATGACATCTGTTGGAGACGAAGCAGAGTGTTCTACTTAAAGCTGGCTATCTAGTCATGCATGCTGAACAGCATGCAGTCAGGCAATTTGCTGTCCACCTGATTGACATGTTCTCTCAGAAGACAGGCACCCTGTTTCATTCTGCAACCAGTTTTTCAATGAGCATAACCTCTGCATCACAAGCAATGAATAAATCTCATGTTGTCTCTTCTCTCTTTATCTCTTCTCTGCCTCCTCCTCTCTCTTCCGTTTTAACAGGTAGATGCAGGATGGATAGGCTTTTGGTCTATTGTTGGAGGCTGTGTGTTTGGAGTAGCCATGGCAAGGTAAGCACCGATGCCTCAAATTAAGCAGAAGTGAGTTAATTGAGGTCTTGTGTAAAATAGCTCCGTACATCATGCAGCATCTCTTTTGAATCTGTTGTGTCGGTGCTGTATAGAGATAAATGACTCTCCTCGCTGTATATTCACAAACCTTGAAAGGTGTTGTTTTATCAATGTCACCATTTTGTAAAGTGCACATGTTTTTTTTTGTTTTTGTTTTTTTTTTCCCTCCTGGCCATTTGGGTTCTCCCAGGCTCTGCAACTAATTCATCCTCTCCCATGTAATTTATTAAAATCACGTTTGTGATGAACGGCAGCTGAAAATGCTAATGAAATGGCTATGCTGCAAAGCCTGATGGATAGGCACTAGTGCAGATAGACTGAACTTTGTCTATACAAGGAATGATGTGATCTGACTAGTGCTGATGAGTAAACACTTTTTTTTTTTTTTTTTTTTGACTGCTGGGTTCAGTCAGCAGTTCTGGGGAATGGCAGCATTCAAAAAAGGTTGTAATTAAGGAAATTAATGCATAACTCTTTCTGTCAGTCAGTTGCCAGCTCTTTGGTGTGAGGGTTAGCATTGGGGCAGCAGTACAATTAGTAGAAAATGATGATGTAGAGCTTACATCATTTAATGACTGGAGGGCAGAGTACAAGCCTCTGAAATGCACTTGATCAGCTTGTTATTCAAATAAACACTGGACAGCAGCTTGGACAGGGAGTCAGAGAGACTGATTAAAGAAGCCAGACGCCCTGCTGATTGGCTCTGCTCTGTTGTGTGTTTGCTTGTGTGTGAAAATGCGCGTCTGTGAGGACTAAATAGAGGCTCTGTTGGGAGTGAATGAGGGAGGCGTCAGAGAAGCAACAGATGCCCCTCGCACTTCCTTCTGGCAGCCTTCTCCTTTGTGGTGCCATTACTGATCGTTTTCAGGGTGACATGCCATTAATGGGTGTCCATGAGGTACAGTGTACAAGGCCTGGGTGCTTTTTCTCTGCCATGAATCATAATGCCAATGCATGAATGTGTGTACGTTACTAAATACCCCAGTCTCACTGCGCCGACCCAGCACAGTAGGCCAAGTTCTGGCTGTAGAAAAATGGCTGCATTAACACTAAGCTCCAGGGGTGATGACTGCACATTTTAATTGATTCGGCCCCAGAGGTGCTTTTAATAGATACTGTCCTCTTTGAAGGAAAGTCCTTGTTCACCGACATGGCAGAATTCATCCGAACAGATGAACAATTAGCATGTAGTGCAGTGCAGTGCAGTGCAGACGCTTGATGAACAGTCCTGCAACTTTTAATTGTCCCACGACCGCTTGTGTAAGGAGAAACACTGCTGTTATTAGAAGGAAACACCCAATGCCATTCGTCAAGCAGTGGCCCATTACCAACCTGAAGAATGTTTAATCAATGGTAGGCTAAGCTTAAAACTTCTGTTTCTATTAACCAAGAGGAGGAGAAATTACCGTGCCTGGAGTTCAGTAAATATATGGTTCTTTGCTTAATTGATTTGGTCTTGCCCACCGTGTGAGCTTGCTATTTCTCATATGATATAATTTATGAATGTTTCCTCTGCAGGCAGACCGACTGTCGTCTCCCCTCAAGACCCCCCCCCCCCCCCCCCCCCCAAAAAAAAATCTCAAGCTATTTCAGTTTTCAGTCAATACTTTGCACAAATGCTGATGTAAAAATCAATCTGCGGAACCATTCAAAGCCATTAGATCACAAAATGACAGTTTGTGTGAGCGAAGTCCAGTTTAGAGTGAACACGTAGCAGATTGCATAGAGAAAAGTTGTATTTTACAGCAGGCATCCCAATCCAGCAAAATGGCTTTCTAGTCATCATGCAGAATATTAGGACTTGAAGTACAATAATCCTAGCCAATGAGTGCACATATTTAGCGTTCACATTATTCATTACAATGGTGCTACTTGCATTTTGTAAATGTGTGCTGTTCAATAGCTTCCCAAGGCATCCGCTAGATCTTTCTTCTCTAATTAAACTCACGTCGTCACTTTTATACCCATGCCGTGCCATGGGTACCCATGTGTAGTGTGATAGAGGATGGATTTTATATCAGTTTGTAATAACTGATTTGAATTCGGGTTTTTCCTCACCAGATTTCCACATTATAGAGAAATGTCCTGGAGACACTGATATCTGAAGATTTATAAGCGGTCCTAATTCAAAATTTGTGAGTAGGATCAGTCGAGGATGAACATTGTTTATGCTGACTGCATTTGACCCGGATGCTTTCATGTGTGTTTGAAGTTGAGTTAATTTAGCTAGGGCTCCCCTGGCAGTGCTACCAGATATAACATCTACTGGAAGTTTTTTGTTTTTGCTGACAGCAAAAAAGCAAAAGATAACATGTCTCTTTTACTGTTCTTGTTTTATAGCTTGTTTCTGTTGCAGGTTTGCTGACTCTATCCGGGGAATGCTGAAGCTGATTGCAGTGCTGATGATGGCTGGAGCCTCACTGGCAGCCACTTGGTTCACACTCACCTGCCTGACCGGACTTACTCACCTGCCCTCCACTCAAGGTAGTCTAGAAATATATAACAAATAGAACCTCTCTTTACAGTGCTGTGTGTAGGCATGAATGTGGCAAACAGCAGTGAATGCAAACTGCAGTGGGAGCACTGAAAGAGCTGAGCCAGAGGAGCTCATTAGGTCCAGCTCAGTGAAGGGAAGCGAGGACTGGGACTCCACACATGCAGGTCTGATATAAACATATGCCTTTCAGATCAGCCAGCTCAAACATGGACATCTATAATCATCTTGCTTGGCACCTGCTTCTTTATTGGCACTCTCACTGTGATATTGACACACCATTCGGGGCTAACTGGGTTTTCTCCACCTGGCATACATGCTACATATGAATCCTGAGGTCCATACTGTAAGGTATCATTAATACAGCAAACTGCTCAGCGTACAGGGATTCTGTTTCTAATAATAAACAATATTTGGTGTTTCAAGCCTCATAAAATATCCCACCCCCACCCTTGTTTGGTTTATACTGAGGAGCCCCACCATCATGAGGGGACAATCAAATGCGCAAAAAACCAAAAGAATAGAGATTCTTTAAAGGAACGTCTGTACCCCTGCCTATTCATGCATTTATCCAGTCAGCTAATCATGTAGCAGCGGTACAGTGCATAAAAACATGTAGAGACAGGTCAAGAGCTTCAGTTAATATTCACATCAAACATCAGAATGGGGAAAAAATGTGATCTCACTGACTTTAACCATGGCATAAATGTAAATGCCAGATTGGCTTGTGTAAGTATTTTTTATGGACTGCTGACCTCTTATGATTTTCCCACACATCAGTGTCTAGAGTTTCAAATGAATAGTGTGAAAAGCAAAAACCATTCATTAAGAGGTAGTTCTGCTACAGTGGAAGATCAAGTGATGTTTTTCCAATTTTCAGCCGTCAGTTTCTGTGAATGTATGCCAACTGTAGCCTCAGATTCCTTTTTTTTTTTTAAATCAGTAGTGGAACATGATGTGGTCTTCTGTTTTCGTGCTCTGTCTGCCTTAAGGTTTGACGTGTTGTTCTGAGATGCTTTTCTGCTCACCACGGTTAATAAGAATTATTTAAGGAAATAGACTTCCTGCCAGCTCAAAGCAGTCTGGCCCTTCTGTACTGACCTCTCTCATCGACAAGGCGTTTCCATCCACAGAACTGCCGCTTACTGGATGTTTTTTGTTTTTTTTTCGCACCGTGCTGTGAACGCTATTTCAGAAAGTGCTGATCTCCTGTGATTTTCATGCATAACAGTCCTTACTCAAACCAGCCTGTCTGGCACCAACAACCATGCCATGATCAAAGTCACCGTGTTCACATTTGTTCTCCATTCTGGTGTTTTGATATGAACATAAGCTGAAGCTTTAAACCTGTATCTGCATGATTTAATGCATTGCGCTGCTGCCCCAGTTGGCCTATTGGGTCGGATTGCATGAATGTGCAGAGGTACAGGAGTTCCTACTGTAAGTGTAAATGGCCAGTGAGTGTATGTGTAAGCAATATTGAATATCACATTAGAATGAGTTATAGTTCAATTGGGTGCATGTTTAATTTAAAATGCTTTTTTAAATGAAATGGTTTGTCCTTGGCCCAGGCAATATGTATGGTAGGCCTGAGCTTGCACTGAAGATAATTAAAGAATTCTTGTGTCCTCAGCCACACTTTATACCTCCTGTATCCTGGTGGGCATCTTCATCAACAGCAGCATTCCCATCTTCTTTGAGCTTTTCATTGAGACGGTTTACCCTGTGCCAGAGGGCATTACCTGCGGTGTCGTCACCTTCCTCAGCAATCTCTTCACAGGCCTGCTCCTTTTGTTTCTCACCTTCCACTTCACAGGTAAATTATTCTCACAGGGTAGGATTCACATTATTTTCTAATTGGGTCACATGTTGTGTCAGTTTTGAATATGACCTTCAACTTGTTATATGGTTTCCTGACAGCTCTGAAAAGAAAAATAACTTCAGTTATTAATGAAAATAACTTCCAGCAGGCAACATTATCATTCTGGACGTAAGTGTTAGTCGCTTAACCTGGTACCTGTTACTATGTTTGATTACTGACTTAGAAGTGACTTCTTTCATCCTAATGATGACTTTTTGGCAAGAAGCACTCCACAGGATTAAATTTAGTTGAGCTGATGTAACAGACTCCCATTGGCCTGGCTTAATGCCTAGTGCAGGTGTGTACAACTAAAATTTGTGAATGTCTGATTCCATATAATTCCTTACTAAAGTCTGGATTAGCAACCCACATGACTGAGTGTTGACAACAGTTACGATTGATCCAGTAGTGATTAGTGTCTATAAATAAGACATCAATTTGAAGTGGTTATGTTTTGTTTTGCACTTGGGATTTCATCTTACCACTTTTGACTAGCTCCACAGAGTCTGAAGATACAAAACATCTGTTTTGAGCCTGAAGCAGAGAATAAACACATGCATCTCTGTCCAACTGTCTTTAAATTTTCTGTATTCATCGTCATGAATACAGACCAGAATCAGACCAGAGAGGGTAAAGGAATTAAAAATATCTCTGAAAGTCTGTGACGATTCTTTTCATTCTCAATGAGTTGCCTTTAGGTAAATAATTTACATTAAAGCATACGATTGTATAAGCTACATCAGAGGATCTGCTACACAAGCTGAACTGGTTCATCTTTAGTAAACTGAAGTAGCTTAACTACAGCCTATTTTTCTTCATACGTTATTTGGTTCTGCCATAGTATTTTCTGAGTGTTCGGTTTGATCTTAAATACTTTTAATGGGGATGCGTCTGGACTGTTGTCAGCCAGTTGAAAACACCTGGCCTATAGTGCATTTGTTTGTTGAGGGATGTACTGATCCACTACTGGTTATCAATATCAGGGACTAAAATGGCCTGAAATTCAGTATCGGGATTAGTTTTGAGACATTTTCCATTCTGATCCACTGCCATATGTTAAGTCACGAATGTGGGTGTTGTTGACTGATGTTGGATGTGAATGCAGGAAGCAAGTTGCCTCAAAGAATGACACCATCACCCCTTTAATAATGTTTGATATAACAACAGTTTGCTGAGAGCTTAGCTACCAAAAAATTGTGAGTATTGGATCAGTATCAGAAATTGGTCAGTACCTAGAGCGAGAGTATATTGGTATTCTACTTTAAAAAAATTTTTTTTAAATAAATGAAAAGATTAGATTGGTCCCACCCTGCCTCTGTCTCCTGAATGTTGATTATCCTCCAGCATGAGGTTATGCACATGGGAAGGACAATCAGGTGAGTTGATGAAAAATGGGCTGAGGGATTGACAGGGATACTCGTACGTAAATAGAATCTACCTGTTGAATATTGATGAAACACTCTCTGATATGTTCCTCCTGGGTAAGTGAGAGCGCTACGGTGGCTCTATATCTCAGCTACGTTTCATCTTTCCTTGCTGCTGGGATTGGCTGTTCATGTGAGTTAGACACAGGCATCTTGCTCAATAATAAGCCATGTGGCGTGGAACCCTAGTCTGTGGACAGTATCTCTACTTCCTAAAGTCTTTTGACAGAAGACAGATGCTCAAGCATATACATTAATGTCGGGAGCACTCTGTGTTTCTAATTTCTGCAGATACCTGTTGAGGTTCATGATAAACAGTGAATTACGATGTTCCAGAAGCGGCATGTTTAAAACAGACCACATGACACAGTGCTGTTAGTCCTTTCAGCTGTGAGATCCCTTGGATGGATTGTGTGTCTGTGAAGAAGAGCCTGTTGGATTAGCATGAGGAAGTGGGGTGATGGATTTCCTCATGCAGCTTTTGGCTTCCTGTTGATCCTCCAGAGAAGATTATAGCATGATCAGTGAGATTAGCACAGCTCATCTTTTCTAATCTGATTCTGTTCTCAGTCCCAAACAAAGCTGTGTGACTTTCCGTACCTGTAGGTCTTATTGAGTCCAGGCCTTTAAACTTTAACGTGTACTGTTTGAATCTATAGCTGAGGGGGGTTTTATAGCTCAGCTGGTCTGGTCACTGGTTTATAAGCCAAGCTTTCTCATGGATTACCTTACGTTTCATCAGAAACTTCATGCAGGTTGTTTTCCTCAACCGTCAAACTATTAAATTTCTTATTTTATTGTTTTTTTTTGAAAATGTCCATCATCCAAACATTTTGGTTGGATCACTCCTGGGACACAGAATGCGATTCATAAAGTTTCTCTTTTAAATACTGCTAGACAGTGTTTAACTTTATTATTCAGGCTTTATTCAGAGCTTATATAAATGCATAACACAGCTTTTGATGTGTGTGTGTGTGTGTGTGTGTGTGTGTATATATATACTTTCCCTCCATGTAGGATTAATGCTTGTTTATAATGGTAGATGGATTTGCAGTTAGCTAGTAATTGGGGAGTAAACATTAATATGAAAGTCTGTTAGAAAATTGATAAATTGCATAGATTGTTGATTAGCATAATCTCTATAAGAACTCTCTACCTCAGTGTTCCCTGAATTAAAAAGACCAAGGTGGCACATTGTTAAATTCTTAAACAATGTGAAACTTCTCACTCCTGCATGAACGTTGATGAAGCTTCCCTGATGATTTTCTCAGTTCTACTGTTTATCTTTCTTTTAATTAATCAGTAGCGTCCATCTTGTTGCTCATACAGATGAGAAGGAAGTATGAAACCGCATCAGTCAGTGCTGTTTTTGGAAGCTCTGTGACACCACCTGTCAACTACTAAGCAACCCCACACTGATCATTACCCTGGCGGTTTTACTCCAGTTCACACCGCCTGTTCCTGCTGTTGTCACACACAGTGTGCAAATGCTGGAGAATTTCCCACTGCTGAAGCGCCTCATGTGATTAAAACGGAAATCCAGACAGCAGGACACGTGCTGTTTTTACTCGCTCACCTTGAGTGTGAAAGGATGAAAAGTTGTTTGCACGTTTGATTCGACTGCTTCGTGCTTGTCAGTGTGTGTGGAATACAAAGCGTAACGCCGCAGTGACTGTGAAGAATCCAGGTTACCAAGGTCATCGTGTTTTTCTGTTTTGCTGAAGGAATTATTAGCTATTATCTTTGTATAAAGCACCGACATGTTTTAGGGAAGAAGAAAATAAACTTCAACATATGGATCGTGTCATGTGAAGTGATAATGTTTATACATAAAGAACCACCTCGAGTTTATTGTCCGTAGAGGAATGCTGAAAGCTACAGTATAACAGTTGTGTATTTGGGGTCCTTCTGAATTCCGTCACATACAACCACTTGAGCCTTCTAATAATTATAGCTATTCGCCACATGCAGTGCTACAGCATTTGAAAGCATTAGATCTAGCTGATAGAAGTGCTGATAGTGCTGAATGGGCTATGATTAGAAATAATTACAGCAGTAAGAGGTACATATCCGAGTTGAGCACCGCTGGTGGTGAGGGCTTATGTCTTCTGTGTCCACTCTCATGTCCTTCTACTTAGAGGCTTTCAAGCCGTCACTCTTCTCCGGCTCAGTCAGTGTGTCAACCCCCCCCCCTACCCCCCCCCCCCCCAACCTTCGAGGCAATGGCCAGAGGGAACATTTCAGCCTAAATTGGTGCCTTAATAACAATATCTCTGCACATTTGGCACCCGGTATAACGATGAGAGGAAAGGAATAACACAACAACAGCAATTTAACTGCTGTCTAAATGACAGGTGCGGAAATAAATACTGTGTCATGATTGCTAGGGAGAAAGTGAAAAACTAGAGAGATCTATGTGTTCTAGATGGAGATTTCCATTAGCACTAGAGGACCGAACGTTGACCGCTCCTGGGCTGTCGAGTTTCTACGAACATCTGATTGGATCACTCGAGTATGAGTGGGGCGATATGCTCGCTCATTAGCATTCGCTGTGACCATCCCGCCACTAATGTTGTCTCTCTCCGTTTTAAATTGATGAGAGCAAGGCAGGCGTGTGGCTCAGATAAAACGGCTAGGTAAACATAACTCCATTAACCTGCCGCCACAACCCAGCGCTGTCGAACGGATAGTGAGGCCTGATTAATGAGCAGGCGCTCGCAGAGGAGCTCCTGTGTGCCGTTCTGCTCGTCTCGCCTTCCTCTCGGGGAGCACACCGTCTCCATGTCTTCTTTCTCTTGCTGATATGGACTGTGCTGCAAACCCAAATCGTATCATTTGCTCGAAATGGCTGCAGCAGCTGACCCAGCATGGATTTCACCTTCCACCATCGATTACAGCGCTCTCTTCAGGGGCAATTGATCAACCCGTTATCTAGTTTCACAAAGCCGTCAAATTAAAACCTGCTCCTCTATTGAATTAAGAGGTGCACTCTCCCTTATCCTAGGGGTCTGTGAGTTTGAGCTGTTTTGTGATGTATTTAGTCCAGATCTTTATCAGGGCAGAAGCAGACACTGCAAGGTGCTCAGTACATTGTGTCTGTGGACCTGTTTGCATACTCTTTGCAGATGTTGTGTAATTTATTCTCAATAAGGCTAAGGTAGAGGCTTGGCAACAGCCCTGCTGTCCTCTTTTTAATTTAGTTTTTGTTCATACATTTAAATAAAAGACCTAATAGCTTTCAATTAGAATGTGCATTATTCCTTTACGAGCACCCTCATAATTACCTTTCCTGAGTTACTCTCATAATGCAGGCTTCATCTATCAGTATTAGTGTGTATATAACACCTTTTAAAGCCGCTGTCATTATGTATTTTCTTTATTAGCTTCTTGCTGTTATCTACAGTGGAGTGGTGCTTGAAAGTTTGAATTTTCTGTATTTCTGCATAAATATGACCTAAAATATCATCAGATTTTCACACAAGTCCTAAAAGTAGACAAAGAGAACCGAGTTAATCAAATGAGACAAAAATATTTTACTTGGTCGTGTATTCAGTAACGTCCATCTTGTCGCTCATACAGATGAGAAGGAAATACTAAACAGCATCAGTCTGGATTTCAAATCCTCTCTTCATGTTGCAGAGCACTCGGTTTTTGGAAGCTCTGTGACACCACCTGTCAACTTCTGAACAACCCCACACTGATCCTTACCCTGGCGGTTTTGCTCCAACTCACACCGCCTGTTCCTGCTGTTGTCACCAGTGTGAGTCACACACAGTATGCAAATGCTGGAGAATTTCCCACCATTCAGTAGAACTGCTGAAGCTCCTCATATGATTAAAACAGAAATCCAGACAGCAGGACACGTGCCGGTTTTTACTCGCTCACCTTGAGTGTGAAAGGATGAAAAGTTTTCAATCAATGGGAAGGCAATCAGGTGTGAGTAAGCACCCTGTTTTATTTAAAGAACAGGGATTTATCAGAGTCTGATCTTGTTTGTGGAAGTTTATGATGGTATGGGGGGGAAAAAAAGGAGATTTTTTTCTGGATGTTGATACTCATCAGGCTGGAAAAGGTTACAAAGCCATCTCTGAAGAGTTTGGACTCCACCCATCCACAGTCAGACAGATTGTGTACAAATTGAGGAAATTCAAGACCATTGTCAAGAATTACAGTTAGGAATATTTATTAGCGTATAAGCTACATGCTTTATCCCAACCATGCTCATTTGGCCCCCCCTTTTGTTTTTTTTGTTTTTTGTTTTTTTTTGCGCTTTGTCTAAGTCAGTCCCTCCATGATTGTGAGATTTTGCAATCGCAGAAATTAACGCAAAATCAAGGAAGCTGCAATATTCACAGGTGCTTGAAATTTGTCAAAATTACCACAGATTTTCCACAGATTTGGGCCAAGACGTGTCATGTGACATCATCACAGCGCGCATTCAGCCAAAGCCCCCTTCGATTCACGTGCGTCAAACATGAGTACAGCTAAAAGTCTCATTTACCAACAGACGTCACTGTGAAAGACCTTGAAAAACACGTTATTTTGTGTGAAATTGCAGTTTCGCCTATTCGAGTATCTTTAAAAGTTGCATCGCAAATTTTTTAAAAAGCAAAATTTTTGCAATTTTTGTCCGTAAGAAGTGACCACAATCATCTAGGTCGGTAGTTTTAATCGTTTTCTTTATTATCTGCTGGTAGAATCCCTGTTCTGTCCGACTCTCGTTTTAGTTTTTGTTGGGGTTTAAGTCTGAGATGAAGTATGTAATGAAATGGGAGAAGTTAAAAGCTCACTGCAGCATTAATAAAAGCTCCTTTTAAACCTAAGCTTATTGTACACTTTGATTGTATACTATGAGTAATTATATTGTAAAAATTGAACGATCTGTTGAACAATACAGACAATTTGCACAGTATAATTTACCTATTCACAGTGAGAAAGCACCGAAATAATGCTTTGTGCTGCAGTGAATGAGTCGCCGCCAGTGTGAACTGAAAAGCCTGACCAACACAATAAATAAAGATAACGGCTCAGTTTCTAGATTCATTTTCATGGTTCAGCAATGGACTCTGATATAAAATGTATTTAAAGGAGTTTTACTCAACACTCAATGCCGAAATCCGAGATCTGCTCACTACGTTCAGGAAAACAAAAATAAGATTATAAAAACTATAAAAGTGGTAAATGTAATAATAAAAAAAGCGACAGTGTTTATGAGTTCAGAAACCGTGGCTGTATGTCTGCAGATTTGCAAGGTTATGCCACTAGCACTATCATGGGACAAACTACAGTAGATTTAAAAATCCCCACTGTTTCCTCTGGTTTCTCATTTACAGCTTGCTGGTAAACCCTCTCACTATTACCTGACCTCGAAAACTATATGTATTTTCTGTGATCTCTCTCACTAGTCTGAGCGTGTTTGTGAGATAGATGCATTTTGACAGCGTGGTAATAAAATAAGCCATGCCCCTCGTAGTACATGTAGACGACATGGTGCATCACTCGTGGCTAATGCCCTACTTTTTTTTTTCTAAAATATGCTAGTAATGGAACCTTAGGGGTTTTTTTTTTATACAAAATGATCAGTGTAATGCAGTAAAAAATTATGTTTGAAATCTTTTTATGAAATAAAAAGTTTTTTTTCTTTCTTTCTTGAATCTACTGATGCTTTAGTGTCCCAAAGAATTTTTTTTTCATCCCACCCCGAGATTTTAATAGCCTTCTTTATTATCTATGCTGTTGCAGTTATGCTAGGTGTCTTTTTCATTTCGCTGGAAAAAAGAGATAAGGAATAAAGGCTTTCATCAGAGAAAAGTCTTTCATATGGAGCATATTCAATTATATCAGTCATCTGAATTTCATAAAATTCGATGCATCTGTAAATGATGGGCCTTTTAGTTTTGTCTGCATGGTGACCCTCTTCTCTCTCTCTCTCTCTCTCTCTCTGTGTGTGTGTGTGTGTGTGTGTGTGTGTGTGTGTGTGTGTGTGTGTGTGTTTCAGAGTTATCCTGGTTGAATTGGTGTCTTGCAGGCTCCTGCCTCTTCAGTCTGCTCCTCATTCTTTTCTTCAGGGAATCATATGACCGTCTCTATGTGGACGTCTTGGTATCAGTCTGAGTGGGCTGTTGTATCAGGAAAAAGACTGAACTCTGCTGGCACCTACTTGCACAAAGAAGACATGAAATGCATCATCGTTCTCTCATTTCAACGGGAAAGTTACATGTTTCGTGATAGCATCCTAAACAGGAAAAGATGGCAGCACCTTACCTATGATGGTAGTAGTGTTGGTGTTTTTGGGGGGGTTTTTTACATGTACTTGATATTTTGGTCATTGTAAATGTTTGTTTACTTGAACTAATGATGATGTGTTTGATGTATATTCATCACATGAGTGTTGATGTTCATAAGGGAGTTTAAGGCTGTCTCCTGCAAGGCCTGCAGTAATGAGACTTCCAGCCTTTTCCGGAGATATTTAATAGGACCTTTAGGGATAATTATAGTCATGCTCAATCATCTGGTGTCGAAAGACTTAGTAGTTTAGTGTTATTCATAACCATTACATAAACATTGGAGGAAGTAGTACTGTAAATGACCTGTGACAGTGCCCATCATGAAGTGGCCTACGTGCTAGTCTCTCCCTGCTCATTTTCCCTCTTCAGACCTTCTGATTATACAAATGATGATTCCTGCTTCTCGTTCACATCCAGTAGGGTTGAATCTGCCTCTCAGTTTCAAAGCCTGTGATTGGAGAAGGATCCTTATGTGTAGTTCAGTGGGAGGAACGGTCTAGAAGTTTCTTCCAAGTCTTTCTTTGAATCATGTCTCTTCTGTCCCAGAGCAGATTCACACATGTGCAGGAAGTGTCATCTCATGAGCATTTCATGAGCGTAAAGCTTTTGTTTTACAGCTGCTGTAAGCACAGTGTAGGCATCGACTGTACGGACATTCACGGAGTCTATTTTTTTTGTTTTGTTTTTTTGTTTTAGTGTTTATGAATTGTGTCATTGGTGCGTATAAAACCTCACATGTGCCGTGTAATTTATGCAGTAGGTGTGTTTTTTTTTATTATTATTATTATTATTTATTTGAGGTCTCCAAACACTAACACATGTTTAATGGATTATATGTCTGTTTAAGTACTTGACATTAGTCATGGCCATAAATGTAAGAAGGGATACTGTATTTTAAAAACAGACCTATGGCTAACATTGAATAATGCAGTATGAAGACTTATGATCGTTTTTTGCATAATGCTGACTTTCTTCCATCTTTAATGAGCATTTATGTATACTTTAGTGTAGTAGTTCATCTTATTAGTGATGTGAAGATTATAGCGGACAGGGTTTTAGACTCTTTATTGCCTGTGTAGTTGCAGGTCCACTCACTGCCTAGTCTTTTTTACTGTCTTTCTCACTATGAGCCCTTGTTTTGAGAAAGAACTTCAGGGGATTTGGGATTTTTTTTTCCTTTGCTTTCGGTAAGGTATAACGTGGTTCAATAAGTCCCAGGGCTTCAGATTAAATAGTGTCTCCAAAGAAGGCCAAAACACCAGAAAATCTTCAGAGAGACCCAGCTGATGGATCTGTGGATTTTTTGGGGGGCTTAAACAGGGCCTTAAAGCACTGTTTTACTCTTACAGCCATAGAAAGAAATTGTAGCTGACTACATGGTGGCCATTAGGTGAAATAACTTTTGTCTTTTGCCCTCGGACTGTTTTGAGGCATTCACAGAGTGGTACCACAGAGGATTATGGGAAGGCACAGCTCTGCACCTCTTTGCCTGGATGTGATTTTTTTTTGTGTGTCTTTTTATGTACTAAATGGATGTCTTAACCCACTGTGAAATGTTGCCTTAATTAACAGTGACCTGTGCAATTTTTTTCCCCTCTCTCTTCCCTGTACTTGTTTCTGAGCAGAACTGTATTTCAGACACACCCATTGTTCATGTACTGTTTCTCATTTTATTGTTAATCAGAGGGACTTTTAGGGATCAGGATGTTCTTGTCCTTGTCTTTGTTCCAGATTCTGTATATGTATGTGATTTTCAGCACCTTATTAAAAACATATTTTGAAAGAACAAGCCGTGTTTTCTCCTCTGTGGTATCGACACAGTGATGTATGCAGAAGGAAGTGTTTCGAGTTTGTCTCAGGCTGATGAGGGAAAAAGTTGTCTGATATAAGTAAAGCCCACAGGCTGCGCTCTCACTTCTAAAAATGACTCTCGGATCCCTGAAGTGAAACCTCGTAGTGAACATGTGAGCTCACTGTACTGAAGTCCGTATGAACTCTATGACCTTCTCCACCCACTACAGGATGGCGATATCAGGGATGACATCAGGATTGTGCTGTTAGCCCTGGAGACAGTGAGCGTGCTCAAATGCTCTGCATAATGTCCTGGGCACCATCCAGTAAAGCTGGGATTAATGTTAATGTGATCTTTTCCACTCCTATTCCTTCTCTAGGCACTTTTCTCATGAAAGCATATCAGCAGAAGATTAAGACTTTCTTTAGTTAATTATTATTATTATTATTATTAATGTTCAATTTGTGTACTGACCTTCTTCCATGTTTCAAAAAAGCTTGCAAATGACAAATATTTACCAAAAATATATAGTTACATTATATAAAATGACATGCTATACTTCATTAATGTACAGCTTCAAATTCAAGGCCTTGATGCTCACCTACAAGACCTTGTCAGGAACGGCACCCTCCTACCTCAACTCTCTCCTGAAGGCCTACATTCCCTCTCGCAATCTGCGATCGATTAGCGACCGACGCTTAGTAGTTCCCACTCAGCGTGGCTCAAGGTCCCTTTCCAGAACCTTCACACTAACTGTTCCTCAGTGGTGGAATGAACTTCCAATCTCAATCTGGACCGCAGAATCTCTCACCATCTTCAAAAAAACAGCTAAAGACCCACCTCTTCCGTGAACACCTAACTAACTCATAAAAAAAAAAAAAAACCTTAAATATATTTGCACTCTCCACCTCTACTCTGTGCACTTTGCTTCTTCTGGAACTCAATTAATGGATTTTGTATGGTAGCACTACTTGTATTGTTCTCTGCTAGATATTTGGCTTTGCTTGTACTTTTCTCATTTGTTAGTCGCTTTGGATAAAAGCGTCTGCTAAGTGAATAAATGTAAATGTAAATGTAGCTTCAAGGTGCACAGTTCAGTCAGGACTGCTACAGATTTTCTCCATGACTCTGTGGGTTTCCACCAATGTCAACACTTTCCAAAAAACATGTCAGTAGGTGGACTGGCTATTCTAAATCGCCCCTAGTTGTAAATATGTATGTATCCATGGTACTGGCATCCAATCCAGGGTGTATTCCCACCTCACGCCCAGTGTACCTGGGATAGGCCCCAGATTCAACATGACCCTGACACTATAAAGCGGTTCCTAAAGATGAATAAATGAATGAATCTCATAAACATAAAATATTTTCCACGTGTTAATGCGCATCACTAACAGGTTTAGGTGATAAACTAGAAACGATGTATACTGGAGTACTGGGACATACTGTGGGTAAGTTTACCTTATTGTTCATACTGGTAATACCAATGAAGACAAATCTACCAATGAACTCGGTGAAATAGGTTCTAGTAGCCGACATTCTCCAACATGCTGAGTAACACCTGTCTCTGTATATCTGTATCGTCACTGAGATATTTACTCAGTACATTAGATTGCACCCGCAATAACTGACTCTGCACAGGTTTGTGTGGCTGTAAAATAAATAAGCATGTGTTTAATGGTAATGGCAACCAATTGATCAGTATCTCAAAGGTGGAGAAGGGACTCACCAGGCAATGTACATGGCACACATTATAATGTCATTCTCAGCTCTGAAACTGTATTAAAGGGAGAAATAAAATCATAATAGTACTGCTATATAGCCTGCTCACTTTTATGGAAGTGTTATTGCCAGTCAAGTCTACCAACACACCATATATCTGTTTTCTCACAGTTCTAAAGCTGAAAAAAAGGGGAGCGGCTTGCCCTCATTGGTGAGTGTTGTGGTGCTACTTTTGTATGTCGACAGCCTGTCGTGAAGAAGATTATGTATTTAAAACAGGAATTTTCATTCAGCAATCAGTTTGGTAACATCCAGTTCTGCTGTTTGTTCCGACATGAATTGTATTGTCGAATGCCTTACACTGTTGATGCAAATTGGGGTCACTATCAGCCCGAGTGACATTTGCATACCCGTTAATTATTTTGCAGCTTCGAATGCGCCCACCGCTTTTTCCTTTTGTATTTGTGCCTGAATATTGACAGGATGTCTCAGAGTTCTTCCACTTCAGTTGTACACAAACCTGTACCAATTAAACGTATTACACTTGTTAAACTGTTCCTGGCAAATCTGAAGTGTAAGAGTCTTTAAATAAGGACCAGCATCAACCTGGTGGTTCGGTGTGACAGGCTGGTGTTCTGGACACTGATTAAAAAATGTATTGTAGATGGGTTTCTTGTCAAAAAAAAAAAAGGTCCTCCACTCATAACTTTTAACCTCCTTTATATTGTTAGCTTTGTGCATGCGGAAATCCATCTTCATTTCAGAGGTTTTCAGGAAGGTTAAATCCAGAGACTGAGCTGGTCACTGCAAAACTGATTTTGTGTTTGCATAACCATTCCCATGTTCATTTGGATGTATGAAGGCTCATCATCTTCATCACCTACTTGTGGCCAAGTCTGATCCCCTGTACTATTGGCAATCGAGTTTTGGGCTGAAATATCCTGGTACTTAGCAGAATTTATGATGCTATCAGTCTTCACAAGAGCCCCCTAACCACAAGCCACAAAACAGCTTCAATGATCCACTGGAATATTTTACAGGTATCAGGTGCTTTTCCTTCTGTGCAAAGTCCCTTTGGTCACCAAACATGCTAATACTGTGCATAAGCAAAGTGTTTTCTTAAAAGTGAATTTTTAATTATTGTGTTTATCCAAAAAAAAAAAAATGGGTGTCAATAATTCTAGGCTACAGCAGAGTATGCTCACATGCTCACAGAATCTAGCACATTCTTAGCATTGGCTCTGCCAATGTTCACATTCGTCTGATGCAGAAAGGGGTCTATCAGGCATCAGTTTTGGACTCACTTGTGCTTCACTAATGTGGAGAAACATGACCTAACCAAAGCAGCATGTCCTAGAGACTTAAAACAGTTATAAGATCCAGATGGATGAAAATGTCACAACCAGGAACATTGGCCTTGATCATTTGGTCATTCCATATGAATCACAGTAGACTTTCGTCTGTCATTCATCTTGCTGCTGTGGCAGGTTGGTAGAAAAAGCCTTGTAAGGGAAATCCTGTGCACTCTTCAGTTAATACATATTATATTTTGGAAGGATTTCACAAAGTTTATAGACTCTGCTGGTGCTCTGGGAGTATCTCCCCTCCTGCAAGTGCCTCTCTGACTCATCCGATATGAGCTCATGTTACTCTCTATGCGAGAGACCAAACGAGGAACGCTCTCTTTGATCCTTTGTGTCTTTTGTGTTTGGTGGTGAGTATGTATGCTAGTTTTGTTCGCTTGTAAATGTGATACAGAGGCTTGTAGAAATGGTGGAAATGGGTTTCGGGGTAGACTCAAGATGCATGCATTAGGAGCTGATAGGTCAAGAGATACTGCCTTTATCTGTGTTTGGTTATTAAAGTGGTACAATGGTGAAAGACAGCCTGGAGCTGTCAAGGCGACAGGAGTCACTGACTCCATTAACCTGTCCCTATAGACACCGGCTACCAAGCTGTGATGCACTTCTGCCAGAGCAGCTGCTGTAGACGCTGTCCTCAACCATGATGACGTCAAACACTCTGAGCCCGGTGCCACATTTGCCCTATGTAGACCAGTGGCTCTGCTTCACAGAGCTGAGTGTCTGTGAGAGTAGGTGGATGGATTGCTGTGAATGCGACACTGAGATGGACCACAAGCTGTGTTACTTCAACACCTCCTGCTTTACCTGCTTCATAAAGCATATGGAAACAGAGCTGATAACTCAGAGAAAGTGCATAAAGCAGGTGTAAAAGAAAAAATCCTGACTCCCAGCATCTGTTGTTGTCGATTCAGCTGAGGAAAGAGATGGAGAGAAGCAGGTCAGTGCTGCGTTGACTAGCGGCTTAGCCAGGCAGGTGGGCGTTTGTCATTGGCAAGCATTCAGTTGTTCTCCACTCCACTACATCGAGATAAATTTACAGCAGCCTCATAAATCTTTGCAGACCTCTTTGCACTGCAGCAAGGCCCTCCAGAGACCACATCTAATAATGTTAAATACCTATGTTTCAGCGCAGGGCTGACAGGTTGGCCCTCATAGTCAGTTTTTCCAAGACTAGCCATGTTAAAGTGCTCTTTGTGAGGGAGCAGGCAGAGTGATGAAGAGTCTATCACTGAGTGTTCTTTCACTTGAACAAGAGCATTTTGTTCAGGCTGCTGTGGTGCACTGTCCTGGACCCAGGAACAGGTTTACCTTCAGCTCAGTGGTACACAAACTCCTGAGAGGTCGACTGACATTACAGCTGCAACAACTAGTCGATAAAAATCGTATGAAAATCGTTGTCAACGAATCTCATTATCGATTAGTCGGTCTGTGCACGGCGCGGAGGAGCTTTACTCCCTGCGTTATTTCTGTTCTGAAAACATGCATCAGAGATTAAATACAAAAGTTGTGTCCCAGAGTACTATACACTTACACTGTGCACTGTGTACTCTACCATCTACTGTATGAATTTTAGAAAGGTAACATCGTCTTAAATGGAACATTAGCCGTTTTTACTAACCGGAAGTATAAGCCGATTCCTAGCCGATGGCACGTGAAGTTAAACGCACGTAATGCGACTCCGCTAGCTTTAGCAGATACCCAGAGTCAATGACAATGACTTTCTTCAGTTTACTGTTTATGTCAGCGTTACCTTTTATTCCCACTATGACCTCAGTCACCATCAGACAGAGGCATAATCGTCAAATGACTGAGGAAAAAAGTGTGTGACCTCCAAGTCCTCTAAGGCCGGGGGGCATTTTATATTAAATGCTGTGGAGAAGACTGTAACCTTGTGGGGCACGGAAGCATGACAGTGATGTATAAGCACAAACTTATATTTGGGCACACACTTGCGGTCTTGGCCACTTGACAGCGCGTGCACGCAACAGGAAGTAACGAGTTGTTCGAAGTCCAGAAATTACTTCCGCAAACATCTACGTCACAGTATGAACTATTAGCATAATCCCACCCAATGGCAGGCGTGAAGAAAGAAAGCGAGGCTTCAGTGAATTCAGGCGCCATGTCGTGGAGACGCTGTGTGTTTCGGTGCAAAAGAAAAACCCCTTTGTTTGACAATTCAAAAACGGATGAAATTAGAAATCAGTGGTCAGTGTTTATTTATAACGCTGTTCCTGAGCAGTACAGCCCAAACGATTGCTTGTGCACCTCACAATATACGGAGGACAGCTTCCTGAACCGGGCGAGTACATGGCAGGCTATACAAAAAATCTACCCCTGAAAAGTGGGGAGATTCCCACTTTGCTCAGACAATCTTGTGCATCTGAATCAGAACCTGTAAGTGTCTTATTATTTTATGAAGTATCTACTATTGACTGTTCAAATGTGGAGTTTTGTTCAGTTGTAGATCTCTGCTAACGTGCTAGCTAAATTTTGCATCAGTATTGTAAGTGTTTGTTTGTATGTCGGTGGTCTGACAGAGACGTTGATTGTAGCTGCTGTTGTGATTGTATCATGAAACAGTTTATATCAATCAAATCACAAGACTCTTAGCTTTCCAACGATCTATCACATGAGCATAGTTTTGCAACGAGAAGGCCCACGGGTGGGGCGTTGGAATTTACATCGTATCTTACATAAGGTAAGAGAGTTACAAAATAAAAACTTACCACTGAAACCTTCTGCTCAAGTCGGGTTTGCAAAGTCGGTTCCGCTTGATCAAACTGATACGGTAAAACCGACGACATGTTGCTTAGGAGCTTAGAATTGTTTTGGAAGCCTTGGAGGCTGAAGCTAACCCAAGGGGCGTTACATTTCCGACATACGCTTGAGATTTTTGTCCAATCACAACGCAACGGGTCAGCTAGCCAATCAGAGCACTCTGGGCTTTTCAGAAAGAGGGGCTTTGGAGAAATCGGAGCGTTTCATGCAGCCTGGGAATAGAGGTAGTGCAATAATGGACAGTATGTGACTTTTTTAATCATTAAAGCATGTTAACCTATTCTATTACACCCAATAAACTAAATAATTAACATTTAAAAATGTTTATGAATCATGATATGACCCCTTTAATACATACTAAAATATGGCTTCAGAGCACTTTTTGAGGCTAAGAGTTAAGAAGCTAAATTCCCCTCGTCCTTTACCTCTGCCACAATCTCAATCACAAAGTCCTTTGATGATGTAATGGATTTTTGTGTGAAATATAAATAAATAATAATATGCAAGTATTGTAATCAATACTAATTAATTAATTGATTAATCCACATACACTACCGGTCAAAAATTTAGAAACACTCATGCTTTATTTATTTTATTTTTTCCCACATTTTAAAATAATAATAAAATCA
Source organism: Ictalurus furcatus (assembly GCF_023375685.1). Classification (NCBI taxonomy): domain Eukaryota; kingdom Metazoa; phylum Chordata; class Actinopteri; order Siluriformes; family Ictaluridae; genus Ictalurus; species Ictalurus furcatus. Next base: position 13,080,147 of record NC_071260.1, on the reverse strand, counting down.
TCAAAACTCTGGAATAACACAAATGGAACTATGGGAATTATGTTGTGATAAAAAATCCAAAATAAATCTAAATAATTTAATATTTTAGCATCTTCAGAGTAGACGCCCTTTTTACCTAGAATTTCCAGAAATGTATTCTTGGCATTTTCTCAACCAATTTCCTGAGGAATTTCCCTGAGATGCTTTTTAAACAGTATTAAAGGAGTTCCCACCGATGCTGGACTTTGTCCGCATGGTGACTCTCTCTCTCTCTCTCTCGCTCTTTCTCTCTCTTTTATATATATATATATATATATATATATATATATATATATATATATATATATATATATACACACATATATATATATATATATATATATATATATACACACATATATATATATATATATATATATATATATACACACATATATATATATATATATATATATATATATATATATATATATATATATATATATATATATATATATATATACACACATATATATAGATAGATAGATGGATAGATAGATAGATACAGCTATATCTTAAACAATAAAGACAATTTTTCACAGCCTTCTTTGCTCATATATATATATATATATATATATATATATATATATATATAAAATTTGTTTATTTACTGGCACCCTTGGTAAATATGAGTAAAGAAGGCTGAGAAAAATTGTCTTTATTGTTTAACCTTTTGATAAAAAAAAAAATCACAAAAATACTCTGCTCTCAGGGATATCAAACAATTGCAAACACAACACAGGTTTATAAAAAATATATTTGTTAAATATAGGTGTGCAACAATTATTGGCACCCTTTTAGTCAATAATTTGTGCTACCTTCCTTTGCCAAGATAACAGCTCTGAGTCTTCTCCTATAATGCCTGATGAGGTTGGAGAATACATGGCAAGGGATCTGAGACCATTCCTCCACACAGAATCTCTCCAGCTCCTTCACATTTCGAGATCCACACTGGTGGTCTCTATATATGGGCAACCAATTAATGTAATGTAACGACATACTATTAAACCCTAAAACCATCTGCTCAATAAGAGAATTGAGTTTGTGTATCAGTATTCAATTCACCTACAAAAACACTGGTTTTCTGACACGATTCCAGAATTAAAAAGGGGTACAGATGGATTTTATTGTGATCTACAGCCATGCCGTGTGCTGCTTAATAACCTTACATGGAAAGAAATTAGAATTTTAGAGCTTGACTACATCTACAGGATCTTTCATGCTGAATGCAGCCAGGTTTTTAAAATGTGTTATGAAAACCAGATGGAATAATTCTTTCAGTTAATGGGTTAAACTACATTATTTTTATTTAGCATTTTTTATACTACATAATTTGTAATAGCGTGGGTGGGTTAAACCACCTGCCATTGTTTCAAATGACCAACCATGAGCAGTTTCCCTAATGCCAGGTCTTTGAGGTATTCTGGAAACTTTGTAGTACTGTATGTGTTTCAACAGATATTATTTCCTGAGAATTTGTCGTGGAACAGAAGAGTATTGAGTTTATTTTCTAGCAAAAGTTTTAAAATACCTTCATAACCAAATTATTATGTATCACAACAAATATAGCTAACAGTGATTTACAGCTCATTTGATCAAGACCCACCTCTCACAGTAGACTCGCTTTACCTTACAAGTGCATTTGTCACGTTCCAATATGGAGGACACACATCACAGTAACTAGTAGCAGCAAATAATGCAACACCTACTACTGAGCTCATTTACACTGTGTTCACACAGGCAGCAATGATAAAAGCAGATGGTTTATATCAACATAAATACTACATACAGTATAATCCCCCCACTGTCCTGATAATTAAACGTGTTTTAAGTTTTCATGGCTGTGCAATTATCATTTTAAACCAATATAATGGTGAAACAGCAATATAAAATCATGTGCTGAACAAATCAGTCCAAATCATTCTGCCATATTGGGGCCCACATCCTGATTTGATCTCAATCATCATCAAAATCACTACAAGTCTGAGCATTATGGCATGGAAAATAACTCCGCTGTAATACATCTGAAATCTCAAGATTAAGGAAAAGAGCCGAAGATACTGCAGCCATGAGTAAACATGTTGCCTCTCATGGTCTTGGCATCGGTTAGAAATAGCAACAAACACTGCAATCCTCGTTAATCATTTTAATAGTTCTAAACGGTGTTTTGTCAGCACTTTGTAATACTCAGTATGTCAGGAAGGGATCCCAAGTGAAATCTTTGGCCTTTCAGATTTCAGAAATTGAGTTTTGACGTTGACAATTAATCACTTTTTTGTTTTTTTGTGTGTGCAAATGTTGCAATGCAAAATGTCTTGTTCGGCATGCGTGATGTCAGTGCCATTTACCTTGGTTTAATATAAGGATTGCAAGAGCCTCTGCAGTCAGGCAGAGAAATGGACCATAGAAAGTGTATCATTTTCTTGCATTTATGTGTTGTCTGCTATCGTTTATGATCTCACAGTACCTACTGTTGTCTGTCCAAGTGTAGGTCATTATTATATTTATGTGGATCAAACGAGAAAAATAAAAGACACATCAATACCTCACTAAGCAAATATAATCTACGATGATCCAAAAATGAGTTCTTGTAAAGCGCTGATTTTTATCCATTTTTTTTCTGGGTCAAGCTGTACAAATGGAGGTGCCTTTTAGTTCCAAATTCATTGCACAGTGTAGTCATTTAACATCATTTGGCCTCCTCTTGCTTTCATTAATGGGAATAGTGCTGGAAAAAGCCCACTATATCACTGCCCAGTCTCTGCCTCACACCCATTTCTCCCTGTCATAGACCCGTAGCCAATAACAGGATTAGCCCTCCTCCACATGCTAATGAGAACGAACTGTGCAGATGCTTTTCATTTCAGCGGAGTGTAACCTATTTCACTGACCTTGAGATAAATTGTTATAAAGTTATTTTCACAGTTGGACGTTCAATGTTTTTGCATCGAAATGCCGATATGGTCAAGCTTTGTGTAAATAGATGTTAACTGAACAATTATGGAAGGAGTCTCCAGTGTCAGAGCTTTAGAACAGTCAAGGGTAAAGCTATTTCTTCAAGTTTTCTGCCATAGGGATCATACCGTCTCACCAAACAGCACTCATCATCATAATAATAAGAAAACGGGTATTGTATAACGTTTACAGTTATGCGACTGTGCAAACATTATCTGTGCTTAAGCTGTACGGTAAGATGAGAATGTCAGTAAATCATTAGGGTAAGTAAAAGAATACACTTGTGTTGTGGATGTTGTAAGATACTGATGAGAGCCAGGTAGGCTTGGGAATGTGACAGCTTAGCCTAGTAACACGGATTACCAGGGGTATAACCTCGGTGTCCTGGCGAAATTCCCCCATTGACCCTTCTCTATCATGGTCCCCTAATAATCTCCATCTCTGAATTTGCTACATCATTCTCTCCTCTCCACTAATAGCTGGTGCGTGGTGGGCGTTCTGGAGTACTATGGCTGCCGCCGCATCATCCAGGTGGATGCTACACACTGCTGGTGATTGAGGAGATTTCCCCCATACATTGTAAAGCACTCTGAGTGTCTAGAAAAGGACTATATAACTGTAACTGCAGCACGATCATGGCTACAGTAAAAGTGAAAAGGCATGTGCTGATTATAAGATTTATTTCATACTAGATCATAGTTACATTCCACTCTAAAAAAAGATTCTTCCTCATGAATTAGTTTACTTCACAGCAATCAAACCTGGTTAGTGTGACGAAAGTAATTTCCAGATATCTGTTACATTATAACCCTGTTATTTCTCTTCCTCAGAAGTGTAATATGGTCCTAATTGAAATCATTCCCGCCTCGGATATATGAAACTCTATAAACCCCTGGTTTTAAATATGCTCACATGTTTCTTGTCATCTCTCTCTCTCTCTCTCTCTCTCTCTCTCTCTCTGTGGAATCCTAAAATCAAAAGATTATCAGTTTTGTTTGCAGACATCACAAAGCAAGCAAGAGCATAATGCTGATCAGATGCTTTCCATTACATACACACAGTTTACAAGAGACCTCAAGAAGACAGAGGATCGAAAGTAATTACAAAAAAGAGCTGGATCATGCTACAAGCCATGGACAAGAGCTCCTGTGGCAAAGGATCTGTAACTTGTTATGATTGATCCTCCATGGTCAAAGTGATACATCAGACATCTCATCAGCTAGAATTAGAAAAGCTGGATTAAATTTGAAGTTTGTTCCTCTTAAGCCCCCTGTTTAAAAAAAAAAAAAATGTAATGGTGCGTGCTGTAACCAACATTACAACAACTGAAAAAACAGTTTGGAAAGAATCCATGGGAAAGAATCTCTGTCCTCAAACCTGATTTTGAAAAAGTCCGTGTATGACATCTGCGGCGTTTATAACAGAAATGTTAATAAGAATGGCCAAGTAATCAGAACATGTTAGGGAATATTTATATCACATCCACATGAGCTTCATTTATCAATCTTTAGTAAAGTTGCATGTAAAGCCAAACCGAACAAAAACATTCAAGCCCGTTTGTTGGTAAACGCTGTAAATTACCACGCGCATTCATGGCACAGTTAGCATCTTAGCCATTGCAACACGTCGGTTAACTCTTCCTCTTGTATTACGGCGACATTTCTTTTTTTCCGAATTGTACCTTTAGTCTTATTTGTCTTCACTTTATGGATTTGTTTTGGGTAAAATGAATATGGGATTAATATGAAACAATACAGCTTCACAAAACTTTCATTGCCATTGTACATGTAATTGAAATGAATAGCTGCTTAAACTTGATAACCGAATCAATATACAGTGTCAAATTGCATGCCATACCATTTGAGGTTCACATTAATGTCTCATTATATGTCAATTTAGAAGAACAAGCCTTTATTTGAAACATATAAAAATTATTATTACTTCTTTGCACATCCCAGGTTGTTAGGAAGTTGGGGTCAGAGCACAGGATCAGCCCTGGAGCCCCTGGAGCAGATAAGGTTAAGGTCCTTAGTCAAGGGTCCAACAGTGGAAGCCTGGCAGTGTTGGGGATTGACCCCCTGAGCTGCTGAGCATTAATACCCAAGAGCCTTTAACCACTGAGCCACCAATGCCCTAATCAGTAATCAGCACAAACTCTGCCTGATTCAATGAACTTTATTTGTCATGAATGCCACATTTCTCATGTAAATGCTCCTGTGAAGATTTTAGCAATAAATTTGTTCACATCCAAATTTAATCGGTGAGGCCCAATGCTACCAGTTACCTGTGATAACGATGAAACATCAATGAAACTTAACACGTTAAAGTTCTTGTTGCTGTAAACGACATAGCTTCATCACCTTAATCTAGTCATAACACTACATATATTTTTGTACTAGATAACTGTACACTGTTTCAGCTTCGGATCTGGCCATGTATCGTGCAAACAATAGCTACAATAAACAATCACTAGATATAACGTACACGCCATCCACACGATGATTCCTAGAGTCCAACAGTGGAGAATGTTCCAGAATGGGGGGACAGATAATAAAACAGCATCTATTCTGTGTTGACGTGGGCTCGGGGTGGAAGAAACTCCAGCTTTACTAAATGACTCTAAGTTTTCACTGAGTGTCTCTGTTCTCCCTCTCTCCAGCTCTATGAGCCTCAGCGACTCGCTCTCAGACATGGCTCTGCCCTGGCACTAGGCCAGCTTGGCCCCTCGGGGAGGACGCCACCGGTGATCCGTCATTGCCAGTCCGTCAGCAGATAGTGTCTGATTGATGCAGCTTTATGCTCATCAATAAAACCCACTTTCAGCATTTCTCAGTGATTGTAGAAGAGCAAGCTGAGCATCCTGGTCCAGATTCGTCAGCCAGGCACACAGCTGTCTGCAGACAGACACAGTAGGGATCACTCCTCTCTGCTGCCTTTAATCTCATCCGAGTCTATTGACTGAATGTGGTATCAGCTTTCACAAAATCTTTCATGCATCTGTCAGTCTTTATTAACCTTGTGTCTACATAGACTCGAAAACCATGCCTTCGGTCTCATCAATTCTGTCCCAGTCAGAGAAATGACACTGTCTCACATTAATAACAAACTGAGAAAGATCAACGCAAGTAGACATCCTGATTAATTCCCGTCTGATTTCACTCTTTTCTCGAGCGAGCTGTATTTTCATTTTCACTCTCCTCAGTGGAAATAAGAGACAAATGAGTCACCCTATGGCTTAGTGGTTAGCATGTTTGCCTCACACCTCCAGGGTTGGGGGTTCGATTCCCACCGTGGCCCTGTGTGTGCGGAGTTTGCATGTTCTCCCCAGGGGTTTCCTCCGGTTTCCTCCCCCAGTCCGAAGACATGCATGGTAGGCTGATTGGCATGCCCAAAAGTGTCCGTAGTGTATGAGTGTGTATGTGATTGTGCCCTGCGATGGATTGGCACCCTGTTCAGGGTGTACCCCGCCTTGTGCCCGATGCTCTGTGGGATAGACTCCAGGTTTCCCTGTGACCCTGAAAAGGATAAGCGGTATAGAAGATGGATGGATGGATGGATGAGTCACCCTACGTACCAGGATGATCCGAACACCTCAGTCATGTTTTTCTAAAGGGTCTCTGCGAAAATGAACATTTTTCCAGGCCGGAACGTTGCATGGACAGTTGTTTGATGTATATGCGTTGGTGATTCATATTAGGAACGAATAATGTACATTTCTTTATAAAATTCCACACAAACAGTTTCATGATGTAAAAGATTCTTTGAATTTGACACTGAATTATATAAATGCCTACAAACACCTTTGTCACTGATTAAGGGCAGGTTTGGTTCTTTTTTTTTTTTATCACTGCCACTATTGCTGTCATATACAATCTTAAAAATATTAATAGGACTGACTCTGAATTGCAGCGGAATAGGTTTAAAGGGTAGCATGGTCATGCAGTTGGTAGCATTGCTGCCTGACAGTTCCAGGGCTCCCAATTCAATCCGGAGCTTGACTTGTTGTCTGTGTGGTGTTTTTAAATGTTCTCCCTGTCCATACGCATTTCCTCGAAGTTCTCCAGATTTTTCATGTGGATTAGCTATACTAAATTGCCGTAAGGTATGAATGAATGTGCAAATGTGTATGTGAACATGGGTTCAGGGTTTGTGCAAATCAATGCCTAATAAGGGGGGGGGGGGCTGTGCAGTGATGGCTTGGCGGTTAAGGCTGTGGATTACTGATCGTAAGGCCCTTGAGCAAGGCCCTTAACCCTCTCTGCTCCAGGGGCGCTGTATCATGGCTGACCCTGCGCTCTGACCCCAACTTCCTGACATGCTGGGGTATGTGAAGAAAAGAATTTCACAATGTATCCGTGATTAATAAAGACTCATTATATAATATCTGTCCCGACCAACAATGGAATAGACATATGAAAGCGGAAAGTCTTAAGGATGATGTCTACCAACTACAGATGGGTGCAAATCCTGACAGGCATTTATTCTTTTCGAGGGCTCCTTTGTCACTTGGGGAATATGGCAGATCTGCAAGTTTTGTCAGCACTGAAGTCTGATATCCTTCAACCCAGCCAGCCAAGCAAATCCCTGCACAAACAAACGGAAGCGTGCGATACCCAGGCTACAGAAACACAAATCACAGATCCTGTGCCAGGATGAAAACGCTTTTCTTTTCACAGTCGGAAAGAGAACGGAATGGCCCAGTTTGGCAGTGTTTAGGAATGCGATGAAAAGGATGAGTTAGCAGCAGTCCGTTTAAGTCATCATCATGGTTTATTATCATTTACAATGTACAATATACAAAAATATAGAGTACCAAAAATTCACAGTGTCTAAAAGGCAGTGATTACAGTCTACATCACATATCTAACAGTACCAATGGGTCAGTTGCATAGAAGGGCACCAAGCCTTGTGGGGATGAAGCGTCTCATTTGGTCAGCTTTGCTCCTCACCTGTTAAAATCCAGAGGTCAGAGCGGGAGTAATAAGACCACACATTGGACAAATATGAGAAGCACATTTAGAATTTCATAATAGTTAGTGGGTGTCATATTCCTATATATATAAAATACGTTTTATATAATACAAGACCAATAATTTGTTCTTGTTAATCAGAACTGTACGCACCATGCCATGAATCTGATGCACTGCTGAGCCTCATAGTGTAGGCAGTAAATTGATATCACAGCGCACTCCAGGCCTTGTTATACAGCTGCAAATTAACACTTGATTTTTATAGAGCCATTTGGTAATATGACTCATGACATCAGTGTAGCACAATAACTCTTTCAATCTCTGCACAGCAGCATTGCATTGCATTGCATTCTCGTACAGTAAATACGCCATTTTGCAGCTGGATCGAATGCAATACCATAGTTGGAAGCAAGTTTAAGGTTGTAAAATGAAAATTAGTGCGCAAAAATGTTTGAAACTCCAAATATGATTCACCAAACTAGTAGGTTAGTGCCTGAATTAAACAGCAGGGTCACGTAGTAGATGTGAATGAAGTTTTAAATTGGATTTTACAAAGAATTGGAGGAGTTCTGGTTGACTGCCACAGAGCAGGAGCACTCGACTCATTGACAAGCTCCATCCCCACACCGTGCCTGTAGTTGGTATATACACAGATGCTGCACATACTATTTTACAACTATAAGGCTTGTAAAAAAAAGTGTTAGCTTTACAATATACATTTACATTACACTAACCTTTATGTGTCATAGTGGGGCATTACCTATATACAAATCAAGCACTCGTGCTTAGCTTAACTAAAGGTCACCACTGACAGCATTCCTTTGACGAGCATGATAAAAATAGCTTTGTTCTCGAATGCCCCTTAACAAGCTGAGTTTATTTTAAATAACATCGTACCCCAACAAGATTCTCCGTGTTCTTTTCCCTTTTTATTGTCGTTTTGTTCGTGTCGAACTGAAGAGTGCATGAGATACTGGATACAATGAAAGAGATATTAATAATGAAAGAATGTGCATTCCTGCTGCGTGATCTTCTTTAACACTGTTACGAATTTGAGCTTGGTCATTCCTTTTAAGACACATACACACATACAAAAGCTTGATGTATGTGTGCACAGTTATAATGGCAAATTATCACGGAGAAAATGTGCTAGATGTGATTAAATGAGGAAATATTTGAATCAGAGCTTGAAAAACACAATTATGAATCTCTCATAGTACATTAATGCTGTATAAATTAATGCCATATTTAAAAAATAACGATAATGATGGTTAATTCTCTAAAGCGTACAAAATAATACATCTAGATATAAGAAAATGACCAAAATCAGTATATCCCATCAAAGTGTGAATTCTTTAAATAAACCCTAATATCCATCTATCCTACTTCATTTCCAAACAATGCTCTTTAAAATAATATTTAAAAAAGTGCCAAGCTATCGTTTTTTCCTATAATGTTTCATATTTAAAATAAAATAAAAAAAAATTGTCCAAGCTTGTCGTATTTGATACAACCATCAAGGCAAACCAAGTATTCAGAAGTACGTGTTCATATGAGATCCGAGGTCCAACACGGCCGAGACTTGGGGCCGTCTTTAAAGCCCTGCGGAACCAGTTACAATCCTGTTGCTTCTTCTCCAAACTCTACTGAACAGTGGCACATTGGACTCCATCCTCTGCATTTTCTCATAGCTGGGATGCAGACTTATCAGTCATACTGCTTTTAGGTTCAGTGTTGTCCATGTAATCATATCAGCACGGCATGCCTCTTAACCCTGCATTACTTCTTCAGTTGTAGGTTGGTGAGTACTGGTTCTTGGGCCTTGTTACACAGACCTAGCAGGTTCTGTTAATTCCTTTCTGCAACCATATTTCCTTTTTGCTCCTCCCCTTGGTGCAATATTTGCCCGCGTGGAGATTTGAACCTGCCCATTCTGGAATGAACATAGGTTTTCTAGATTGGAGAGTGTGGAGTCAGCTTAAATAGAGGTCCCCCTTTCATTTAGTCAGAAAACCTTTTCAGTTAAAGATTATAGATATCTCGAGTTTCACAGAGATCGAGTTTTAAATAATTGACATCAGTGTAGCTACACAATTGTACACATTCCCAAGGAAGGAATACCATCTGAAACACCAATAGCTGTGATTTATATGACATGCTCATATCCTCCATGGCGGGAGCGTGAGGAGTCGTGCAAAATGATCCAGAAGAGCACCTATGCTCATCAGGTGCCAAGAATGCATGGGTGGAGCACATGGTAAGAAAAAAAAGCTCCAGACTGTCAGTATTCCCCATCACCATGGCAACATAGTTAAGGGGTGGGACAAGTGTCTCAGCTGGGGTTGTAGGTTCTGCAGGGTGAAGGGGACGAGTCAGGCCGATAGTCATATTTTCCCAGCGGTGTGGGGTAATAGGTGGTGGTGTAGACATTTGTCTGCTGGATTTGTGAAGGGAAGAAGTTGGTTCTTTCATCTGGTAGTAGGTTGTTCTTGTTTAGTGTCTATAGTGGAGAGAAAAAAGTGTCAGTAAGGAAAAAAGGACAAACAGTGTGAGAACTTTGTGCTGATATGCGAGACAGATAGGAAGGTTTTTCAGGTGCTGACACCCTACATGACCTCTAATGCCTGGGAGAAGACGACACTTCAGGGTCAGGAGTGTAAGCACAGTGTGCCTAATCCAGCTAGCACTATAAATATCGACAGCACCTCAGAATGATGTTCCCGGCTGAGGATCTGAATAATTCAAAAGCAATAGAGTAGCAGGTCATGGATGAAAGCAGAATATGAGCGTTCTGGGGTGCTCTTGAGAAATGCAATTTATGTCAACAGCTCTGAAGCACAGCATCTCGGTAATTGGGGGAGAAAAAGTGTGCAGTGCTCAGCGGTGATTGTAATGACTCAACCTCCCAGGTTGCCTGCAAGCTTCTGAACAACAATCGCAAACATAAGGTAAAATATAATAAATAGGAGAGTTTGTCAGAGTGTAGGACCTTGGTGTTGTGTGCTTAAAAACATCCCCAATTGCAACCGTACACACAAACAAGTACTTATCCCAGTGTCACAGATGACGGCAAGGAGAAAGCTGGATTTATTGCTGATATTATAGGAGTCACATCCGCACCTCTTGTGATGAACAGCTGTGGCTTCGTCTCACCTCTCTTAATCTCCGATTCTTCATTCTAATTATTGCATGTCTCTCACCGGATGTTGATCATCACATCGGTCATTACTTCTGATTCATTACTTCTGATTGTCCTTTCTGCATACAGACACATCTAGAAGCAAATGTCTAACATGTCCAGGGCAACTAAGATCACTTTACTCGAATCCTTGCCTCGACGGCTCATAATGAGCTTAGAGTGAGCAGAGAGTATAGAGCAGATCGATGGAAGTCATGGCAAAAGAGGTACACAGGTGTCAGAGCAAGGACAGGAGGTGGGGGAAAGTGAGCCGAGTCTGGCTAATTGGACGGGCTCGACAATCAGTCACAACCAGCTGTGGGAGTGCACCGGCCGGCTGCTGCTTAAACCGTCTAATGGAGCCCATTAACAAAGAC